>NC_067236.1:18044235-18289235 GCF_019924925.1 Ctenopharyngodon idella | reverse complement strand
TTGTCAAATAAAGAGTGAATGTGGCTCATTTTACTGAATCAGTGTTTAATTGAGTCTCATTAACTGAATGATAATTACTGTATAATTCACATACTATCAACACAACACACTCTCAGTTACCCTGTTGATGAGATATCGTCCACGAGCCTCCAGAGATGAAATGTTTTATTATGAAATGGCTTTGATAAAAGAAATAATTTACATGTGTCCTGTATTTTAGACATCAGTGTCGATCTTCTGGTTGTGAACCTTTTAAAAATCGACCTTCACACAAAATACAGGAGGGAAAGAGAGTGACGTTTGTGCACGTGTGTGAAAAACAAAAACAGACACGTCGATATGGAAGCTCTTTCTGCCACAAGAAGAAAAATCATGCTTCGGTACATAATTATGACTTTCTATGTCATATGTATGAGATAAAAAGTTGAAATTATGAGATGAAGAGTCATACTAAGTTATAATTGACAAATTTGAGATTTCAAATTCAAATCAAAATAATGAAATAAAAAGTTTAAATTATGATAGTCATAATTATGAGATAAAATGAAAATTATGAGATAAAAAGACGACATACTAAGTCATAATTATGACAAAAATTCGACATTTTGACAAAAAGTAAAAATTATAACCTATTAAGTGATAAAAAGTTATGACATACTGTTATAATTGATATAAAGTCAAAATTATATTATACTAAAATTATGAGATAAGTCAAAATTATGACACTAGGTGATAATTGATATATAGTTTTATATATCATTTTTTTAATATATATTAATAGTTAAGTCAAGAGATAAAATGTCATCAAATTATGACATAAAAAGTCCAAATTATGACAAATTTAGTGATAATTATGACATACTATAAGATAAAAAGTCATAATTATGAGATAAAAGACAATTATGACATCCTGAGTCATAATTATGATATAAAAAGGTTTGACATGCTGTTTTGATTTATGTGAAAATAATTATGAATACTAGTTATGAGAAAAAGTCAAAACCATGACATACTAAATTAGGCCTATGAAATTAAAACAAATCATGATTATGAGATAAAAAAGTTGACATTATGATGTACTAAATCATAATTATGTGATTAAAGTCGAAATTATGAGATAAAAAGTGAAAATTATGAGATAAAAAGACAATGACATACTAAGTCATAATTATGACAAAAATTGGACATTCAAAATTGACAGTGATAATTATGAGATAAAAGTTTTATGACATACTGTTATAATTGATATACAATCAAAATTATATCATACTAAAATTATAAATTGAAATTATGACACTAAGTGATAATATACTAAAGTCAAAATCATGACATATGAAATTATAATTAAGAGATAAAATGTCATCATTATGAGATAAAAATTCAACTGACAAATTATGACATATTTAGTGATAATTATGACATACTATTATGAGATAAGTCAAAATAATGACTTTAAGTCATAATTACAAGATAAAAAGATCGAAATTATGAGATAAGACAATTATGACATACTGAGTCATAATTATGATATAAAACGGTTTGACATGCGGTTATGATTTATGTAAAAATCGAAGGTAACAAGTTATGAGAAAAAGTCAAAATCATGACATACTAAATTAGAATTATGAGCTTAAAGAGTTGACATGACATACTAAATCATAATTATGAGATTAAAGTCAAAATTATGGGATAAAAAGTCAAAGTTATGACGTACTAAATCATAATTTTGAGATTAAAGTCGCAATTGTGGGATAAAAAGTAAAAATTATGACGTACTAAATCATAATTTTGAGATTAAAGTCGAAATTGGCTATAGATATTTTTGTGTCAATTATAATTGACAAAAGCGTGATATTTCTCCTTATGTGGCGGGAATGAGCCTCCATAGAAGATGCGCTCGGCTGGAAACACACATGACGAGGTCAGTCAGTCCCGGGAAACTCTTCTCTTCCCCGCAGCAGCTCCGTGAAAGTCGCCTCACTTTACAGTCGAATCACGGCATCGCGCAGACGCTCGCGGTACTGATCCAGCCAGTGTCGGAGCTCGGAGATCCGGTAGCCCTCCGGTCCCCTGCCGCCCTGATACACCACCTTCCCGTCCTGCACGATATAAAGTCTGTCGAAATAAGCTCCGTACGCGCTGTTGGAAGAGTTCTCCATGCTGTCGGCCACTATCGCGCAGCCCGGCGCCTCGCGCTCCATCAGCCGCGCGGCGCTCAGTCGCTCCTCCAGACTCCGGTGCTTGCGGATCTGATACGGCGCGTCGGAACTGATCCAGCCGTCGGACGGATGCGCCTCTTCGATGTAAACCACCAGAGCATCGGCGATGTCCGCGTACTGGAGCACGAGCCGCTGGAACACCTTCAGACGCTTCATGAACGGCGGTCAACTGCAACTGCCGAAATTCAGCACCAGCGGCCGCTGACCGCGCGCGAACTCCAGGATGCGTTTGCGCTTGAGCTCCGCGAGCGGAACCACTTCACTGTTGGGCGCTGCGTGGCCGAGGCGCGCGGACTTCATCCAGTCCAGCTTGTGTCCGTGGAAAACCGCTTTGAGCGACTCCCAGCTGAACATGCGGTTGTTGTCGGAGACGCACAGCGGAGGGTCTTCATCCTCCTCCTCTTCCTCGCCGTGATGGAATAAAACTCTCTTTCTCACGCACAGAAAATCAAGACACCACAGCATGAACGCGGCGACGAGAAATCGCGGTAAGATGACCAAACACACGAGCGCGTTTTTCAGCGCCTTCACCGTATTCATGATCAATCATATGACAGCGAGAGAGAGAGAGAGAGAGAGAGTTTCTGATGTTCAGCTGCTCAACTTCCCTTTTATATGATGAATGGATGTCAGTCAGTCACTCCGCCTCCAAACACATGCTGGAATAAACCACAGTCAGGAATATCACGCGAAAATGGCATTCCCTCGAGGACCGGAGTGACACCGGATTACATTTGAAAATGGAAACACTCTTGATCGCGTCAAAGACTTCAGAACTTTGACTGTTGCGCACGAATGGAAGCGCAGCAAAAGTTCATATGATCTGAAGTGATTGGAGCTCCTGAGAGTCGGATCGTGTCATCATCACCTGCAGACACTAGGCGGCGCTCGCGACTCTCATCATTAACTGGGCTCTTGATCGATCTCTGAGCAGTACAATTGCACACCAATCAAGTACACAAATCATTGTGCTTTCACTGCCGCCTCACACCAGGTACTAACTAGCTTCAATCTGAGGAAATCTGTGCAGATGAAGGGTTCAGGTTCAAGCCTTCAACCTGTCAGCTGCCGCTCGATAATCTCAGAGACAGTAGCTGTTTCCATCCAAAGTTGTGAATTTAACTTATGCGCAAAATTGCAATATCGCATAGAACATTTTCAAATACATTTTCCATCCAGCGAGTCAAAGAGAACAAAATCGTCACTTCCTGATAAACTGGTGCTAAATATCACTAAGAAATGTAGATGAAGCCTCTGTATATAATAATTTTCGTATATAATAAAAGAGCGCGCAGACGAAACTCAATAAACGTGTTATCTTGCTTTCAGAGGCGGATGCTGCTGTTTGTGAACGCAGTTCTGGGAGGAATTATACCGAACCACACTGACGACAGACCAAAACAGTGTTTCAGATGCTTTGCAACAAGATTTTTCTGCTGGTTAGTTCAGTTATGCTGTCCCATCGTGCAAAGTTTTTTTTTTTTGATGCGCATTGAGGAATTTATTCGGTAAATGTTTCCATCGTAGTTTATGCACGTTTTCTTATCGGATAGAAAATTTATCTGACTCAAACGAGCGCATAAGTTTTTTAATTAATTTATGTGCATCTTGGTGTTTCCATCAAGCAGTTTTTGATGCGATAAATAGGTGGATGGAAACAGTGTTTCTACACTCCTATTATGAGCACGAAGCTGTCTAAAATCCCTCGAGTTCAAACACAGCAAATGGAGGTTGAGACCAATGGTTCACATACCTCAAGTACACTACACGCTTTCAAGAAGTACACTCGAATTAGATTTCAGATGTAGTTTTGATCTTGAGTACTAAGAGTTCAGGCCCGTTTACACTAAAGACGATAAGTTCTAGAAATCATTCTAAATGTAAAATAATAGCAGAGTTCACACGTCACAGAGGAACAATATTCTTAGGATCACTTTAAGCACAATTTGTTTTCTCCATCTCATTTTCTCCTCCAACTTCAAAATCGTCCGACATCGTTGTTTTACCTTTTTTTGTAAAGGCCGTTTGACTTAGTCTTTGCACGTTCGCTTTGTAAACACTGGATCGGTACTTCCACCTACGTCACGCGTGACCTTTCCAACATGATTACGTAATGCGTGGAGCATCACAGAGCAGTGCAAGACGAGCATTTGTGGTTAAAAAGTATATAATGTTTTATTTTTTTAGAAAATGTCCGATGGTTTCTCTAGATAAGACTCTTATTCCTCGTCTGGGATCATGTAGAGCTCTTTGAAGCTGCACTGAAACTGACATTTGGACCTTCAACCCGTTGAACCCCAGTGAAGTCCACTATATGGAGAAAAATCCTGGAATGTTTTCCTCAAAAACCTTCATTTGTTTTCCACTGAAGAAAGAAAGACATGAACATCTTGGATGACATGAGGGTGAGTAAATTATCAGGACATTTTCATTCTGAAGTGAACTAATCCTTTAAGAGCTCAAGACATTATATGTGAAAATGCCCAAATGAACTGGAATTGATTTGAGAGCTGGTGAATCATAATTCATTCATTCGTGATTGAATGAATCAACATTTTTGAACAAACTGGTTGAATTAATGATTCAGATGACTCACTCAAAAAGGCAGTCACTCGTTTCATTCCTTGAACTAATCAGTGTTTTTGTAACTGAAGTGAAATACTGTGCCAATCACCATTTCTGATTTGATTATCTGCCAACAGTGTTCACAGGAGTCGTTGCATCACTTATTGTTTCATATGATCTGAGTGCTAATCTAAAAACAGCCTTTGCTCGTGTCAGACATGCATTACTGTTTCACACCGCAACCTAAACATGTCCGATTCTGTATCGTGTTGCGCTTGAAATATGTCGCAGGTTAAGGTCATAAGTTCAGAATGCATTCTGTGATGTTCGAAGAAGAAGCCAGACGAAAATAGGACACCGCGCTAGTATGTTGAGGAAGTATGTACATGAGCGGTATATGTTACATGTGAGTACGTGAAGGACGACACGCTTGATGCCTGGAGAAGAGAATAACAACATTACAGCATTACATTAAAGTCCCCATGAAATCAAAATGGACAACTCTTGTTTTTTACGGAATATTGCAGTATGATTTATCGGTGCACATCATTATTGTGTTAAATTCATGTTCCTCATAATTTTGAATCAGCATCTCTTCTCTTCTCTGATGACGAGGGCCGGGCAACCTGTCACTCACATGAGATCCACCAATAGCAAACCACAACCATCCAATCAATTCCCCACAGACAAAATCAAGCCCCGCCCTACATTTGTTTTTGTTTGCAAAGCCGTTTTACTCGGATATACGGCACAATAGAGAAGAAAAGACCAGCAAAATTTCCCTTTCATGATGACTTGTCCACTTAAACTCTATATTTATGAAAACTGCTCGACTGACATGAGCTGTAAGAACTGAACTGTGTCATTAAGTGAGTAGATTGTGTTATTCAGTCATATGAAGTGAATCACAACAAAACAATCTTTTAAATCTACTATGATCGTGGCATTCTTCAAGATTAAAGGAATGAATCATTACACATGAAAATCATGTCAGAAGGAAACGAGTGCATGTCTAGATGAGGAAGAGCGTCGTCTCGGTCTTCAGATGAAAGCGCGTCTCATTGTAAACCGGATTAGTTTCCATGGAAGCAGCTTCTCCGCCGCGTCCTGCTGACAGACACGGTTTCATTCTGTTGAATGTGCTGCTTAACTTTTGTCTCTTCGAGTCACAAGAGTTCTTTTCCAAACAGAAATGCTGTTGTGTGCAAAATGAGAAATGCAAATCTTGTCTGCAGTCCCTCCTTTAGCACTGGGAAACATCTTTGCATTAATAATCTGAAGATCGTCCTCTGATCTTCACTCATCGTGTTCCCAGGCTTTCCACTTGTGTTTGTAATGGTAACTGTGAGAATTTATGGTGGTGCATCAAACAAGATCTTGAGAGTTTTTCATCAGCTCTCAGTTTGCCATATTTACCCTTCTGTGCTTATGCATGTTTCAGTATTGACTGATTTATCTCTCTCTGTTGTGGCGGTTGGCTCGTAACCCAGTTACCTTCTATAAACTGAGCTGATTCTTGGCAGCGGCGTTCGGTTCATCTGAGGACAGCGGGTTGGAAAATCTCCCGCATGCTCAGTGAGATGGCTCCCGTCCAGCGCTGATGAAACACGAGGACGGCTGTCACCACCGCACGTCTTTACGATAACTGTCATCACAGCCGCTTCATCCTGCAGATGCGTCACTCATACGATACAGCATTTAATAAACAGGCTTTGATTCCCAGCATCCCCCGATCTCGCGGTCAACTCACATGAACCGCCCGCCGGCCGGCCGTTTCTCAGCAACCAGCGAGTCACAGAGGAGAGGACGGCGTGTTATCTGCTGCTCATCTGATAATCCCACAGTCACGCGGCTCTGTGACGGAAATGCATTTTTCTGTTTAACTCATAGAGACGTGCGTGTTTGATATGCGGCTCATATAGTCCTGAGATGAGTGCATTATGAGATGAAAACAGGATTGTTGCACAAGGCTGCACATGAAAAACTGAATTAGGGTTAGAAACACTTCAAATAAATCCAATAAAACACTGCAAAACTGATGTTCTTCCTCAGTGTTTCGGTCTTGTTTTCCAGCACAAATATCTAAACACTCTTAAATCAACATACATTTACTGGAGAAGAGAAATGACTGAAGATATGAAGTCTTGTTTTCTGAAAAATGCATCAAAATGAAGTGAGTTTCTGCCGAAAACAAGAACAAATATCTGCCAATGGAGTCAAAAAAATATGGAAGCTTGTTTCCGCCATGAAATAAAAAATAAAAAAGACTTTTTATCTCACAATTCTGACTTTTTTTTCCTCAGAATTGTGAGTTATATAGTCAGAATTGCGTGATATACTTCCCAGACGAGGAATAAGGGTCTTATCTAGAGAAACCATCGGCCATTTTCTAAAAAAATAAACATTATATACTTTTTAACCACAAATGCTCGTCTTGCACTGCTCTGTGATGTGTCATGCATTACGTAATCATGTTGGAAAGGTCACGCGTGACGTAGGTGGAAGTACCGCGGTAGAGTGAAAAACTCCATCTCATTTTCTCCTCCAACTTCAAAATCGTCCGACATCATTGTTTTACCTTTTTTTTGTAAAGGCCGTTTGACTTAGTCTTTGCATGTTCGCTTGGTAAACACTGGATCGGTACCTTCTCAACAGATCGTGACCTTTCCAACATGATTACGTAATGCGTGGAGCATCACAGAGCAGTGCAAGACGAGCATTTGTGGTTAAAAAGTATATAATGTTTATTTTTTTAGAAAATGGCCGATGGTTTCTCTAGATGAGACTCTTATTCCTCGTCTGGGATCATGTAGAGCTCTTTGAAGCTGCACTGAAACTGACATTTGGACCTTCAACCCGTTGAACCCCAGTGAAGTCCACTATATGGAGAAAAATCCTGGAATGTTTTCCTCAAAAACCTTCATTTCTTTTCCACTGAAGAAAGAAAGACAAACATCTTGGATGACATGAGGGTGAGGAAATTATCAGGAAATTTTAAGTCTTGTTTTCTGAAAAATGCATCAAAATGAAGCGAGTTCGTGCTTAAAAGAACAAATATCTGCCAGTGGTGTCAGAAAAATAGACTTGTTTTCCCTTTGAATTAATATTACTTTTCTGACCCCATTAGCAGATATTTGTTCTTGTTTTAAGCACAAACTCACTTCATTTTGATGCAGTTTTCAGTAAACACCGGCATTTTTGGGGCCCAAGTTGCATTTCTGCGTTTCCTCAATGTTCAGAAGCTCAAACTCTGTAAGCGGATTTTCAGCACAAAACAATCAAAGCCTTCAACTTCTTGAGGAAACATTTGAATAATCTTGCATTAACTGGCTGGACGAAACACTAATTACAGGCTTGCATCATAATCACACTTCGACTAAAGAGTCTAGACAGAAAAAACAACCCAACACTGTAATGATTGTGGCTGATCGTGTCAGTAACGGATGCATTAGATCGTTCTCATGTTATAATAATTACAAGTGCTCAAATAATCTCCAGCATGAACATTTTTGGGTTCTGCTGTTGGGTTAAATATGCAGGGGGATGGACTGAAGAAAACAATAAATAAATACATTCATTATCTATTTACTGTCTCAGAACTGGAATTATAATAAGAGAGATGTGTTCGTGTCGCGGTCCTTCTCAGTCAGATCTCCATCTGTACGCGTGTCTGTGCCACAGATGACTGTCCAATCTGATTTTGATTACTTTCTCGTCTAGATTTACATGTGTTTTACAGTCTAACGGTGTTCTTTTCGCACATGGTCGAGTGTTGAATCTGATGAGACCGAAGGCTTTCAGAAGAGACACGACAAACAATAAAATGCTGATAAAATGATTCTTGTTTTTCGAAATAAAATAAATCCTGTCCTGTATTGATCCAAATAAAATTGTCTTTTTAATGTCAAACAGACGCAATGAATGATAAACACAAGACATGGCTGCATTTAAAAACATAACCTTGATTTAAACATTTATTGCCACGACTATACATAATACATTTAAAATAAAGATCATTCTGAAAGGGGTTGTGTGGCTCGTCTGGTGTGAAGTTCTGCAAAGGGTTCTCCAGAACGGCAGATTCCCGTGATCATTAGTCAGTCGTTCAGGAGCCTGTGGAGTTTCTCACTGCGGCTGGAATGCAAATATAACACCACTGCAATCCTCCTTCATCTGCGGGATATTAATACAAGCGACGCAAGTCAGTAAACACGTCTCAGAGGAGCCAATGGATCATCTCACTACATTTACATTCTAGCGGCTCTTAATGGCGTGTTTCGTAACTATCGTCTTGTGTAAAGCATTTGTCACACTCTAAAAAACACTGGGTTAAAAACAACCCAATTTGGGTTGTTTTCAAAGCAAGGGCTGGGTAAATATAGGACAGAACACATGTTGGGTTAATTGGGTTGTTTATTTAACCCAGCATAATGAGTTGATTCATTTTTACTATAACACAAGCTTATTTTTCATACTTCAAAACATGAATTAATGTTTACAGATTAACTTAAATCCTCTAAACTTATTTTAAATACTCCACACAACCACTGGTTTGCATAATTCCTTTATTATCATATTTTATAATACATAATAATAGTAAACGTTTAGAAGTAATTCAAGTGTAATCGATCAGTCTCTGTTGTCTGTTTCCACCGTAACGGCGCTGGATCTCGTGCCGGAGATGACTCGCGTTCGGCGGGGGAACTGATAACTTCAGACCGCCGCCTGCGTTTCTGCACTGCTCTCTCCTGAAGAGGGCGCAAAAAGCCCCCGATAAATAAATCAAACGCTGGGTTGTTACGTCCGACCCAAGAGCTGGGTAACGCAAAAAACATTCTGACAAGGTTCTCTCAACGTTATGAACAAACGTTCTTCCAGTAACATTAATAGAACATTCATTCATAGTTATCTGGTTTTTAATAATGTTCTCAAAATGTTAGCAGAAAAACATTATTCAAATACGTCATTCACGGAGCGTTTTTTCTGAAACGTTTTAGTTGGACGTTCGTCTAATGTTTTTAAATGTTGCTACTTGTTTCAGAACGTTCAGAGAACATTCCAAAATAACATTTTCACAACTTAATGGGAACGTTAGCAAAACATGACTTCCTGAGAGAAACTTCATCTTCTCCATTTAAAATAAAGCGTTCATTCTTAAATGTAAAAAGATCCTCAGTGTTTAGTTATATTTAGATAGTAGCCTATTTATATTTAGAAAAGTTTAGATAAGTTTTCCCACACACACACTGGCATCTGCCAAATTCCAGGAGGCCAAAGACTAACATGTGCATCCTATGAAGTGCACTCATTGATCATCATCACGGGTAACACAATCCCCTTCAGAGACCAGCTGTATCGCCATGGGAACCGCTGAGGAGTCACGCATTCATAAGCGCTAATGATGCGCTCAAATCGATACTCTCTTTCTTTTTGCATTCGTTACAACAGTGTTCTCCGCATTTGTCCTCGGGTGCATTTTGATAATCAATAGTTCGGCAGGTGTTGACGCTAAACGACAGTCAGAACATTTGCGCAGGTAATGAGCGTCTGATGCCGGTTGCCATGGAAGACAAAACCCCGTTCGTCTCTCCAGCAAACCAGCGTTTTCATGCGAGAGGAAATAAGGAGCTTCATTATGCACTGCTTATGCAATCAAACCGCGCGCCCGTGTGTGTGTGTGTGTGTGTGTGTGTGTGTGTGTGTGACTGGCTAAATTCACCAGCTCAGTGCTCGTCATGTCTCTCTCTCAGCTGTCAGTGAGACAGTCAGAGCGCAGGTCATCTGAGGACAAGTGAAGCTCCCTTTTCATGCTTGTAAGATTCAAAACAGCAAGTGAAATGTACTTATAGAGCGCTTTTCACAATACACATGGTTTCAAAGCAGCTTTACAGAAAAATCATGATGTTAATGTTTATATCTTAAAGTCCCCATGAAATCAAAATGAACAATTCATGTTTTTTTTATGGAATATTGCAGTGTGATTTATCGGTGCACATCATTATTGTGTTAAATTCATGTTCCTCATAATCTTGAATCAGAATATCTTCTCCTCCCTCTTGCAGCATCTCTTCTCTTCTCTGATGATGAGGGCGGGGCAACCTGTCACTCACATGAGATCCACCAATAGCAAACCACAACCATCCAATCAATTCCCCACAGACAAAATCAAGCCCCGCCCTACATTTGTTCTTGTTTGAGAAGCATTTCACTCGGATATACGACATAATAGAGAAGAAACAACCTGCGAAACTTCCCTTTTATGATGATTTATCTTCTTTAATATCTTCTTGCCATAAAAGATATATATATATATTATATATATATATATTATATATATATATATATATATATATTATATATATATATATATATATATATATTATATATATATATATATATATATATATATATATATATATACACACACATTTTTAGATTTTGTCTAAAGTTTCAATAAATTGTTCCATTTCAAAAACTGAGATTTTTCTGACTATAATTTCAGGCTGTTCAGGGTTAAAGAGTTACTGGCGTCTCAGTTTTTTAATTATACATCAGTCAGTAACTGTAAGAGAAAAAACAGTTCATCTCGTGTCTGTAGTGGAAAGATTCTTCAGACTAATTTAAGCAGATTTCATTCAACAAAGCAATTATCCAATCTGAAGAAACAGCCTCTCTGTGCTTGTATAATAACAGAGCTGATCTCGTCCTGATCTTTGTGAACGAACACAGACGACATGAAAACAAAGGCAGCGCATGTCAGTATATGATCTGATCTCTCTATAATTATGCAAACACACTCTGTACGATCAAGCGGTTGAGGGCAGATTTACTGTAACATCTGATGAGCGGTTCAGTCATCATCTGTATCCGTATATCATCGCTTATATAAAAATAAAGCCTTGGCCGTTTGTTTATCATAAGCAGGTCGAGCCCTGAGGGTCACATTATAATCATGCAGCACTACAATCAACCCTTCACTTACCAACCCAGATCATTAACCTCTAACCCACCCAAAGTTACGAACAACACTTTTACCTACTTCCTGGTCTGCTTGAACCAATGACAGATTTTTACCATCTTGAATACTTCACAATATTCCTCATTTAAATAATTCATACACAGAATAAAGGGGCGGGGCCTGGTTGAGTTAGTTAGTAGTGTGTTGAAACTGGCGGTTATGGTAAGGGGCGGGACATTTCCCAAACACCAATCACAACACACTGCTCCAGCCGACCAATCAGAGCACATTGTGCTTTTCAGAAGGAGGGGCTTCATAGAGACAGGAACTAAACAGAGCGTTACTGACAGACTGGGAAGAGAGGAGCTGAACAATGGAGAATATGAGGAAAACAATCAACATTCAAGCAGGAAAACCTGCTCTAGTAGAGCCCAAAAACAACATCAAGCACATAATATGGCCTCCACTAAAGTCTTCACTTATTTTCCTTAGATGATAATAGAAGAGTTTATGAATACATCTGCAAATTCTGTTGATTCAGCACATTAATAATGGAAATGTGAGAATGTGGATTCCCTGATTGGTTTACATTGGAACAGTTGTGGTGAGTTGACTTACTGTAAACCAACTGATTGGTTTAGCATGTGCGAGGAAAGCCTCGCTCCGTCTCTCCTACAAACAAACACTGGAGAGAAACAGACACTGCTGAACATGAGACGAGACATGACAGGTTTGATTTATTAATGCCGTCGTCACACAGGAAAACCACTTCAAAGCTGCCCAGAATAATTAGAGCACATAACTTACTTCACAAACGACTCTAACAGGGTCTGATAACTCTTTGATTATGATCCATTAGCATCTTTATTATAAATCACATCCAACACTGTTTGTACATATGGCTTCTTTCCTGAAGGTTGTGCTTTACTGTCAGCTCTTTTTGATGTAGATCATCATCTAAAATCATAGACTACTTTACTGTTACATGTTCTCCTCTGTTTGTACAGCATTGATCGTCTGGTGAACTGTTCAAGCAAAAGAAGAAACTGAGCTCCAAACACCCAGTTCTTGTTCTTGATTCCACTCCTCTATAATCCATATCTGCTGGATTTATTGAAGTGTTCACATGCTGCCATTGTGATGATAGAAACACCTTAGGAATTTCTGAAACTCCGTTGGCAACAAAGTTTGGTACCTAGAGACTTTGTTTTTGATACATTTCAGTACAGAGGTACTGTGGGTCCAGAAGACAGAGTCTTGAAGGTTCATGTGCAGTTTTGATCTCCACAATGAAGTATCTATCAAAAGTGGTCCAAGGAAGGAACAGCAGTGAACCGGCGACAGGGTCATGGGCGGCCGAGGCTCATTGATGCACGTGGGAAGTGAAGGCTGGCCCGTGTGGTCCGATCCAACAGACGAGCTACTGTAGCTCAAATTGCTCAAGAAGTTAATGCTGGTTCTGATAGAAAGGTGTCAGAATACACAGTGCATCAGTTTGTTGCGTATGGAGCTGCATAGCTGCAGACCAGTCAGGGTGCCCATGCTGACCCCTGTCCACCGCCGAAAGAGCCAACAGTGGACACGTGAGCATCAGAACTGGACCACGGAGCAATGGAAGAAGGTGGCCTGGTCTGATGAATCATGGATGGCCGGGTGCGTGTGCGTCGCTTACCTGGAGAACACATGGCACCAGGATGCACTATGGGAAGAAGGCAAGCCGGCGGAGGCGGTGTGATGCTTTGGGCAATGTTCTGCTGGGAAACCTTGGGTTCTGCCATCCATGTGGATGTTACTTTGACACGTATCACCTACCTAAGCATTGTTGAGACCATGTACACCCTTTCATGGAAACGGTATTCCCTGGTGGCTGTGGCCTCTTTCAGCAGGATAATGCTCCTGCCACAAAGCAAAAATGGTTCAGGAATAGTTTGAGGAGCACAACAACGAGTTTGAGGTGTTGACTTGGCCTCCAAATTCCCCAGATCTCAATCCAATGGAGCATCTGTGGGATGTGCTGAACAAACAAGTCCGATCCATGGAGGCTCCACCTCGAAACTTACAGGACTTAAAGGATCTGCTGCTAACATCTTGGTGCAGATACCACAGCACACCTTCAGGGGTCTAGAGGAGTCCATGCCTCGACGGGTCAGGGCTGTTTTGGCGGCAGCACAATATTAGGAAGGTGGTCATAATGTTATGCCTGATCGGTGTATATCATCTTGGTTATGCATGGAAATGTGAGACATATTCTGAGCTTTTGAAGTATTCAAAGGCCATTCAGCTGTTTCCAACTGTTGGTCCTGGTCATTATCACTTGACTTCTCGGTTCCATTTATCCATTGCTTTGTGTCTTTTATAAATGCATCACTGTGTTCATATTTGCTTGAGAAACACCCATTCTGTTTGATTTGCTTGTCACTAATGGGATCATGGAATCATGAAGCTTGACTGTCTCTTTAAAAGTTTGCATCAAACTTTCAAGTTCAGACTGTACGGCTGAAACCTTTCTTTATCTTAATCACATTTACATTTCTTTTTCATTCTTTCTCAAGTTGCTCAAGATTATAAGTCAAAGTCTTTGTGGCAAGTTGAACCAATTTTAAGCTCGCTCAAGACTGAAGCACACACACCTCTAAATACAAAACACTCAAAACTCTTTCCAAAACAAGCAAACACATTTGAAAACAATATACATCATCAGAAATGGATTCACAAAGCCCAGCAGTCCAGACAATGATTCATCAAACACACCAACAGCGCTACATCAACCGTAAACAAACAGCAAATACTGCCAAACCACTTCAAATCATCCGCAAACACGAGCAAAGACATAACAACCCAATGTCCTACCGGTTCGACGGCAGTAAGCATATCCAAAGACGTTTGTCCTGTTGTGCAATAATCCTTCACATTAAAACAAGCGAGAGCAGGTCGATACTCCATCAGCGCTGTTCTTCCTTTACATCCAGTCAAACCCTACAGGACTCTTCCTTTAATCCACTGGTCTCAAACTCACTCCTGCAGAGTTCAGCTCCAACCCTAATCAAACACACCTGATCCAGCTAATCAAGGACTCCAGGAATACTAGAAACTTCCAGGCAGGTGAGTTGTAGCTAAACCCTGCAGGAGCTGAGTTTGAGACCACTGCTTAATCCAAAGACGACTCATGCGTAACGTTTTTTTGACTAAATTGTAGTGGCACAATAAAAACAATCCAACACCGGATTAGGAGCTGAGTGCAGGAATAATTTTTGTGACACGCCAATCCCTGATACTTGCATCTTGTTTTATTTTGTGTGGTCAAGAAAACACGTGCTCCCGCACTCACCCTCGTTCTTCCATGATAACACATAAACATCATCTGCAAAGTTACGACGCTCAAAGTTCAATGCAAAGGGAGATATTTTCTTTTACAGAAATCACTGTTTAAGGACTACAACAAACGGCTAGTAGGAACTACAACGAGCTTCTTCGCGGGTTTGTGACATCACTAATCCTAAAATTTACATAAACCCCGCCCTTGAGAACACACATCAAAAGGGGCGGGGCCATGTTGCTTCACAAACGAGGGTCGATTCAACGCTGGATTTGCACAAAAGATTAACATGACGGCACATGCTAGTGGATGAGTTGAATCAACTCCACAGCAACTACATAAATTTATCCACTAACCATTCAGAAACGTCTAAAAGTTGTAACTTCTTCCTGAGTCTCTCCATCAGTGTCGACTCCGGTTTGAACAATGTAAGGCTGAACACCGTTACTGACAATCCTCATTTTGGCTGCGTGAGATTCTCCAGCTTTGTTGTTGTTGAGCGACCGAAGCGCGAGCCGTTAAAGCTCCGCCCTCTTCTGGAAAGGGGGCGGGAGCAGCAGCTCATTTGCATTTAAAGGGACACACACAAAAACAGCGTGTTTTTGCTCACACCCAAATAGGGGCAAATTTGACAAGCTATAATAAATGATCTGTGGGGTATTTTGAGCTGAAACTTCACAGACACATTCTGGAGACACCAGAGACTTATATTACATCTTGTGAAAGGGCCATTATAGGTCCTCTTTAACAGAAATTGTGCCATTCGTCCACTAGAGGGTCTAGTCCTGACATAAAGTAACGCTGGTTAAATGTTGGTTACGGGTCGAATGTAATGTAACTGTTATTGTGGAATGTAACTTACTGTATTGGCCAATCAGCATCCAGAACTGGAATGGTGCATTTTAGAATATGTAGCTAAATATTTATTGATCCTTCCTTCATATTTCAGATGATGCCACTAAAGACAGTGTGTTTTTATGTAAGCAGAGCATGAAGGGATTTCCCGAGAAACAAAAGACACATTCAGAATCAACTGTGATTCCAGGAAACTCATTGAGGTTTGAGATAAAAGAATGTTTTTTTTTTTCTACAAAGGGGTAAATGAGTCTACAGCCATTTCAGCCGGTCCTCTGATCTCTGTGTTTCATAAGGACGTCTCCCTAAAGCGTCACTAAACTCATGAACAGCGCAAGAAGGTGCTGTTACTGTGAGAATGGTTCATGGGAACACTGCAAATGAGGCGCGCTGGACCTTCAGGCCTCCGCTTCAAAACCACACTCAAACTGTGATTAAATTCTCTATTAGAGAGCTTTTGTTTTTAACATCTTCCATCCAACTATTGAATATTACTGTCACCAGTAGAGATGTGAGGCTCTCTGAAGAGATTTAATGTCTGTCCACAATGAAGTATTGTGAAGGAGCTGCTGCTTACACTCCTCGCCTCCTGTTATTCTCAACACGCATCTGGAACTCGTCTGTCAAACTCTGTTTACGGCCGTGAGGACGTGTATTTCATATTCCTCAAAACAGAACAGTAAATGGTCAATGAACAGTGTGGAGCATCATGAGGTCAGGGTTTATTTGATAAAATGTGCCGCTGAAAGATCATGCACTGCAAAAACTGATGTTCTCCTCAGTGTTTCTGTCTTGTTTTCCAGCACAAATATTTAAACATTCTTAAATCAAGATACATTTACTGAAGAAGCAAAATGACATGCAAAATGTGTCAAAATGAAGTGAGTTTGTGCTTTAAACAAGAACAAATATCTGCCAATGGAGAATGTTTAGATATTTGTGCTGGAAAACAAGACAGAATTACTAAGGAAGAATCATGCTTTTGTAAATCATGCCACAGAGAAAGCCAAGATTATGACAGAAAACCATAATTATTTTTGTCATTCTGACTTTTTATCTCGTTTGTATCTCACCTGCTCCCGCGTTAACGCCGCTCAGTGCCGCGTGACGCTCGCGCTGCTGCCGCTGCTGGATGCATGACGAGGAAGGAGAAAGACGTCGCTACAGTATATGTAGTCGCAACAAACGTCTTTTTTTGACTTTGTATTTTTAATTTTGGCGTTCAGAGGTGTGCACGAGAAAAGCCCATGGAAAGTGAATGTGAAAGACGTGCATTAACGTAATTCCGAGAGTCACCGGTAGAGGGCGTCACCTGACCATCTATAGTCCAGGAGTAAAACAAATGATAATTTCTGACAACACAATCTATGGTCAATCAACCAGAATATTAGCTATTGTGAAGGTCATTCTTTTCTTCAATTTATAAAACTAACTAAAATGCAAAACCATATTGTCAAGAAAGACAGCATGTACAGTCATCACTGGAGAATTATTACTCTACATCGATAAACACTGGTTTATTAAGTGCTACATTAATCATCTGTTCACATGTAAATATGTGCATGAAAAGTAAGATCCGTGAAGAACATGAGCGTAATCACCTGCTCAGGTGAAGTTCATCTGCTCGGCTTTCCTTCAGCAGAGGACAGTTCAATAACAGATTCACTGATGACTTCAGAATGAGAGTCACGTGTGCTGATCGTTATACACCTTTAATCTGGGGTCCAGGGACAATTAAATAAATAAATCATAAATAATACGATTAAAATAAGTAAATAAATTACTTTAAAATACATACATAAATAAAACAAGTGTTTAAAAATAAAAAATATATTTGTAATTAAATAAAAAATAAATAGATAAATAAAAAATTGATTAAGAATTAAATAAATAAATCATAAATAAGATTAAAATAAGTAAATAAATAACTTTAAAATACATAAATTAATAAAATGAGAGTTTAATAGATAAATAAATATTAGTAATAAGCAAATAAATAAAAAATAAATAGATAAAAAAAAAAAAAAATAGATAAAAAATATTAAATGAATAAATAAATCATAAATAATAAGATTAAAATAAGAAAGTAAATTAGATTAAAATACATAAATTAATAAAATGAGTGTGTAAAAATATGTTTGTAACAAATAAATAAATAATAAATAGATAAAAATAGAAAAAAAACCCAGATAAAATAAACATAAAGCGAATAATACATTTAGCAGTAGGGTGAATTCAGGTTGATTGGGACACTTTTCCCAGTCATCTCAATGGCAAAAAGTGTCCCAATCAACCTGAATTCACTCTATATTACTTAAGTGAGTAGAAAAAAAACTTAATAGAAACTCATTTTTAATTTACATTTTTTGAGTGTTTATAAAAGATAGATGCCTTTTAACTGTCAGGACGGGGTCCCTCACGTGAGGATGATCATGTTTGTGTTAATATATGCATGTATTCCAACAATAAGTTCATATAAACCTCGAAATCCTGCAGCGGTGTGAATCAGAGACACACTGACACGAATCCTCTGGTCAGATGGAGGTGTAATGCCTCCCATAGTGACTGAGCCTGATCTTCTCCGGCAGGATGATGTTGACAGGCTGCTCGGCGTCGGATCGCAGGAGGAGATCCCTCTGCTGCCGCACAAGCTGCCGGTACCTGCTGTTGGCCATCCACACCTCGCAGCGGTGGAAGAAGATGATGCCTGTCGTGACCAGCACCACCAGACAGGTGAGGAGACCCAGAACCACGAAACAGATGACCTGGCTGCGGGTGACCAGCGAAGCAGATGCCTGAACCGGCCGGAGAAGCTTGTGGAGAGCCGGCGAGGCGTAGTGCTGCGCTTTAACTCTGCGCTTGAGCTTGTTGACGTGAAGTTCACAAGACGGCCCGGTGAATCGGGGCGGGCAGGCGCAGCGGATCCTGCCGTCTGTGCCGTTCACGCAGGAGCCTCCGTTCACGCAGCGGCCGCTGGAACACGCCGAGAGACTGACGCTGCAGACCGGGCCAGAGAAGGGCGGCGGACAGACGCAGGTGTATTCCGGGTCCCGACGGACGCACCTGCCGCCGTTCACGCACGGATTGGGCTCGCAGACGTCAGGCTGGATCTCACAGAACGCGCCGGTGAATCCAGGTGGACAGAGGCAGGAGGGATGGCTGTCAGAGCCGATCGTGTCCAAGCAGGTTCCTCCGTTCTGACAGCGAGAGCTGCAGATGAGAGAGAGGACACGCATCAACACACACGCTTTCTGACACTTCAGCTGCAGTCTGAATCCACACGGCTTATTTCAGCTTCGGCACCACAATCCATACACAAGCCTTCGCATTATATATCAAAATATCAAAACAACACTCTAAAAAAGCTGGGTTAAAAACAGCCCAAGTTGGGTTGAAAATGGATATTGGGTTTGGGTTGTTTTAACCCAGCGATTGATTGGGATGTTTTAACCCAGTGATTGGGTTGTTTTAACCCAGCAGTTGGCTTGTTTTAACCCAGAGAATGGGTTGTTTTAACCCAGCGGTTGGGTTGTTTTAACCCAGAGAATGGGTTGTTTTAACCCAGTGGTTGGCTTGTTTTAACCCAGCAGTTGGCTTGTTTTAACCCAGAGAATGGGTTGTTTTAACCCAGCGGTTGGGTTGTTTTAACCCAGAGAATGGGTTGTTTTAACCCAGCGGTTGGGTTGTTTTAACCCAGAGAATGGGTTGTTTTAACCCAGCGGTTAGGTTGTTTTAACCCAGAGAATGGGTTGTTTGAACCCAGCGGTTGGGTTGTTTTAACCCAGCGGTTGGGTTGTTTTAACCCAGAGAATGGGTTGTTTTAACCCAGCGGTTGGGTTGTTTTAACCCAGCAGTTGGCTTGTTTTAACCCAGAGAATGGGTTGTTTTAACCCAGCGGTTGGGTTGTTTTAACCCAGAGAATGGGTTGTTTTAACCCAGCGGTTGGGTTGTTTTAACCCAGAGAATGGGTTGTTTTAACCCAGTGATTGGCTTGTTTTAACCCAGCAGTTGGCTTGTTTTAACCCAGAGAATGGGTTGTTTTAACCCAGCGGTTGGCTTGTTTTAACCCAGCGATTGGGTTGTTTTAACCCAGCAGTTGGCTTGTTTTAACCCAGAGAATGGGTTGTTTTAACCCAGCGGTTGGCTTGTTTTAACCCAGCAATTGGCTTGTTTTAACCCAGCGATTGGGTTGTTTTAACCCAGCAGTTGGCTTGTTTTAACCCAGAGAATGGGTTGTTTTAACCCAGCGGTTGGCTTGTTTTAACCCAGCAATTGGGTTGTTTTAACCCAGCAGTTGGCTTGTTTTAACCCAGAGAATGGGTTGTTTTAACCCAGCGGTTGGGTTGTTTTAACCCAGAGAATGGGTTGTTTTAACCCAGCGGTTGGCTTGTTTTAACCCAGCGATTGGGTTGTTTTAACCCAGAGAATGGGTTGTTTTAACCCAGTGGTTGGGTTGTTGTAACCCAGCGGTTGGCTTGTTTTAACCCAGCGATTGGCTTGTTTTAACCCAGCGATTGGGTTGTTTTAACCCAGAGAATGGGTTGTTTTAACCCAGTGGTTGGGTTGTTGTAACCCAGCGGTTGGCTTGTTTTAACCCAGCGATTGGGTTGTTTTAACCCAGAGAATGGGTTGTTTTAACCCAGTGGTTGGGTTGTTGTAACCCAGCGATTGGCTTGTTTTAACCCAGCAGTTGGCTTGTTTTAACCCAGAGAATGGGTTGTTTTAACCCAGCGGTTGGGTTAAATGTTCGCCCAACGCGCTGGACAGTTTTATTTAACTCAACTATTGATTAAAAATGACTATATGTCTGACTTAAAATGAACCCAAAATAGGTTGGAAATTAAAAATCAGACACATAATTACTAGAGGCAACAATAATAATCAAAAGGTGAACATTTATTAATAAACAATTTAATAAATGTTTAAATGTTTATTTATTAAACATATTAAAAAATGTTAATTTTCAACATACTTTGGGTTCATTTTAAGCAAGCAATACAGTAATTTTTAAACAATAGTTGAGTTAAATAAAATTCAACTAGGTTTGGCCAACATTTAACCCAATCTCTGGGTTTGTCCATTTTCTACCCAGCTTGGGTTGTGTTTAGAGTGGCTTATTTGGGGTTTAAAAGACACTTAATATTCAGTCTGATTGATCTGAATAACGACTCTACTGTCTTCTCTAGAGCTGCTTTAAAGCTGAAATTGAGTTTGTCTCATATTTGATGAAGTTTACATCACCGATTCTGTTATTTTTGCTGTAAAGCTGCTTTGAAACGATCTGTACTGTATAAAGCGCTGTAGAAATAATGCTGAACGGATATTTTGCATCTAATGCAGTGAAGTTCAGACATGTTTAAGACTTTTTGTGGCGAGACTGTATTTGTTTTATTGTTGCACTCTTGATGGATTGCACTTGATTTCTTTTCAAAGGTCAAATAAGATTGATCAATGCGGTCAATAATTAATGCAGCGCTGGATGATCTCAGGTCTGCTCCCAAACATCAATAGCAGCTTTATGTGAGCAATATTTCTGTCGACTAGTAAACATGTTTTTCGCTCCACACTCGTTTAACAGAAGAAACAGTCTGTCATCAGTGTTACCTGGCGGCTGAACAGGGTTTCTTCAGCTGGCAGTTTTCCCCCGTGTCTCCAGCAGAACAAAGGCAGACGTGTCCTCCTCCTCCCTCCATCTCCACACAGGTGGAGTTTCCCGAGCAGGGCTTTGATGAACACCGACGAACATCTGAGAGGAAAAACACACATTCACACTGTTACCGACACACACTCGTCCATACACTGCTGCTGTGATTGTATCCTGAAGCGTGTTCTGGAGAATATTGTGCCACGCTGGATTATCAGTCTATTTAAAATAAATCCATTCCTGTGAGTTCAGCTCTGTTGATACTCCTCCTCAGATAACAGGGAACGTTCTCAGAACCTTTAGCTAATGTTCTGACAACGTTCTCTCAAACTTATGAGAAAATGTTCAATTCAGTTATCTGGTCTGTAATAATGTTCTCAAAACATTAGCACAAAAACTTTTTAATATCTTATTTTTAATTAAGATATTTTTGCTTCTCCAGTAAATGTATCTTGATTTAAAAAAATTTAGATATTTTTACTGGAAAACAAGAAAAAGTACTGAGGAGGAAGATGATTTTTCTCAGTGTAGGACACTAGACCTCGATCACAGCGCTCTCCCGTCCAGCCGCGGTCACAGATGCACTGTCCGGGTTCTTCACACGCTCCGTGCGCGCAGCCGGGTGCAGGAACGCACTGATCGCACGCCGCGCCTCGCCAACCGGCTCTGCACCTGTAATTCACACCACAACACCTGCCTTTACAATGCGTGTCTATCCTCATGTGTCAATGACATTTAACTGCTTTTTAAGAGCATCTATTATTGTGAAAGATTAAAATCTCTCACACACTGACAGCATCTCTGATTCTATAAAGATTAATGACGTCTTCAACACACACCTGCATTCCCCAGACTGCACACAGAACCCGTGGTGTCGATGACATCCAGCACCACATTCTGGACCTGAACACACACATACACACACACATTACTGATGAATAAACAGCCTGTCCAGAGTCTATCATGCATCGTGTCTCACGCGCACTCCAGCACATGAAGTTGACTGACAGAGCAGAAGAAACGCAACAGATACTGATGATGTGCGTCAGTAAATCAGTGAAAGAAGAGCGACGGAGCGCAGATATTAAGATCGATATTTCACCTTGAGTAGAAACGGGAGCGCAGAAGAGCAGCAGAAATGAGAATCCGAGCCGGAGAAACACATTCATCCTCCCGGAGCTCGAGCCGCGATCTTCCGCTGATAATCGCATTCACATCATCATACAAACTTACTGCTGAGCGCGCGAGCAGGACGTCTTTAAACTGATCCTTTAAACTCCGATGTACAAACTCATCTGAGAAAGTCCAAGACGGTCAGAGCGACTTCGATCGGTGAACCCGACTGAAGCTCCGCGAGCTGCTGCTGCTCCAGACACACTAAACTCCACCCCTCAAACACCTTCAGCTACACACATAAACATCGCAGAACTAAACTCCACCCCTCAAACACCTTCAACTACACACATAAACATCGCAGAACTAAACTCCACCCATCAAACACCTTCAACTACACACATAAACATCGCAGAACTAAACTCCACCCATCAAACGCCTTCAACTACACACATAAACATCGCAGAACTAAACTCCGCCCCTCAAACGCCTTCAACTACACACATAAACATCGCAGAACTAAACTCCGCCCCTCAAACGCCTTCATCTACACACATAAACATCGCAGAACTAAACTCCACCCATCAAACGCCTTCAGCTACACACATAAACATCGCAGAACTAAACTCCACCCATCAAACGCCTTCAACTACACACATAAACATCGCAGAACTAAACTCCACCCCTCAAACGCCTTCATCTACACACATAAACATCGCAGAACTAAACTCCACCCATCAAACGCCTTCAGCTACACACATAAACATCGCAGAACTAAACTCCACCCATCAAACGCCTTCAACTACACACATAAACATCGCAGAACTAAACTCCACCCCTCAAACGCCTTCAGCTACACACATAAACATCGCAGAACTAAACTCCACCCCTCAAACACCTTCAACTACACACATAAACATCGCAGAACTAAACTCCACCCCTCAAACACCTTCAACTACACACATAAACATCGCAGAACTAAACTCCACCCATCAAACGCCTTCAGCTACACACATAAACATCGCAGAACTAAACTCCGCCCCTCAAACGCCTTCAACTACACACATAAACATCGCAGAACTAAACTCCGCCCCTCAAACGCCGTCAACTACACACATAAACATCGCAGAACTAAACTCCGCCCCTCAAACGCCGTCAACTACACACATAAACATCGCAGAACTAAACTCCGCCCCTCTAACGCCGTCAACTACACACATAAACATCGCAGAACTATCTCCGCCCCTCAAACGCCTTCAACTACACACATAAACATCGCAGAACTAAACTTCGCCCCTCAAACGCCTTCAACTACACACATAAACATCGCAGAACTAAACTCCACCCATCAAACGCCTTCAACTACACAAATAAACATCGCAGAACTAAACTCCACCCATCAAACGCCTTCATCTACACACATAAACATCGCAGAACTAAACTCCGCCCCTCAAACACCTTCAACTACACACATAAACATCGCAGAACTAAACTCCGCCCCTCAAACGCCTTCATCTACACACATAAACATCGCAGAACTAAACTCCACCCATCAAACGCCTTCAGCTACACACATAAACATCGCAGAACTAAACTCCACCCATCAAACGCCTTCAGCTACACACATAAACATCGCAGAACTAAACTCCACCCATCAAACGCCTTCAACTACACACATAAACATCGCAGAACTAAACTCCACCCCTCAAACACCTTCAGCTACACACATAAACATCGCAGAACTAAACTCCACCCATCAAACGCCTTCAACTACACAAATAAACATCGCAGAACTAAACTCCACCCATCAAACGCCTTCATCTACACACATAAACATCGCAGAACTAAACTCCGCCCCTCAAACACCTTCAACTACACACATAAACATCGTAGAACTAAACTCCACCCATCAAACGCCTTCAGCTACACACATAAACGTTGCAGAACTAAACTCCGCCCCTCAAACGCCGTCAACTACACACATAAACATCGCAGAACTAAACTCCGCCCCTCAAACGCCGTCAACTACACACATAAACATCGCAGAACTAAACTCCGCCCCTCAAACGCCGTCAACTACACACATAAACATCGCAGAACTAAACTCCGCCCCTCAAACGCCTTCAACTACACACATAAACATCGCAGAACTAAACTTCGCCCCTCAAATGCCTTCAACTACACACATAAACATCGCAGAACTAAACTCCACCCCTCAAACGCCTTCAACTACACACATAAACATCGCAGAACTAAACTTCGCCCCTCAAATGCCTTCAACTACACACATAAACATCGCAGAACTAAACTCTGCCACTCAAACGCCTTCAACTACACACATGAACATTGCAGAACTAAACTCCACCCACACAGAATTAAACTCCACCCATCAAACACCTTCAGCTACACATATGGATGTGAAAGGTTCTTCATGGAACCATCGATGCGAATAAAGATCCTAAAGAACAACACTTACTATTTATAGATGCTCATTGCTGATAGTATAGAGAATTTTTGGCTCTGAAAGATTCCTCATGATGAATGATTTGATCCCTAGCTCGACACAACGGTACTTCAGGTGTACCTTTATACCCAAAGGCCCAATTAAATGTAGTTTTCGGCCTCTAAATAGTACATTCTCACTGAAGGAATTGCTGTCCTACCAGGGGAAATGATTTCTTGGCACACGACTTCATCTCTTTTCTCAGCAATGACCTACATGTGCTGCATCTCTTATCGCCAGCGCAGCTCCTGCAGACGTCTGGATGTAAACGCTGATAACCTCGCTGGAAAAACAGGGCCGTCTGCGAAAAACCTCCAATTCTGGCATAGATACATGAGGGTGAAGCCACAGGGGGATTGTAAAAAACAAAACAATTTAATCTTGTCAGAGAGGCAATATTTCTGACTTCATGTAAGTGTGTTTTATAACCAGCTGCTATGAAATATCAGCTTTTCATTTACCATTTAAAGGAATCAGCTATTGATCTGTGCTACTTTGATCTCATTTAAGATCCGTTATTTCATCCATCCCAAGGGTCTCTCCGGCTCAACGGGATGCCGTGGACAAGCGGCCGTCACTCAGTGATGATTGATTACAGCGGGAACAGGGAAAATGAACAAATGAACACCCGCGTCGAGAGCTTTGACCGCTGAAGATGAACGCTCGGCTCTCTCCTGCCTTCATTTGAAGTAATTATAACTCAGCAGGACAGGCGCCTTAATGATGTTTAATGCATTATATTTATAAACCAAACACAATTAGCACTGAGATGAGTGGATGAGAGAGAGAAAGATGACATGCACACAACCGTGACATAAAATAAAAAGAGGTCGATTCATTCTTGACACTTTGATGGACTCTGCTGTAAATATCTGATACATGCTGTAGATTTACAGCCGTGAGCGTAATAACCAGCTGCTGTGGGACGGGTCATTAGTTATTCCACATACCTTTATTAGAAAGGCTGTGATATCGTCCCTGTAGGGCTTGTGTTAAAAGATAAAATGCATGACACAATATAATTAGGTTTGTCCCCAAATGCTACTTAATCTTAGTTGGATGAGCCTCATTGGTTTACTTTAATTAAAACACTATAATTCATATTTATACAATGGAAAGATCTACGTTTATCTTCAACAGGTGTGCTGCAAAAGGAGAAAATTGCGGTCAGACAGTTTGAGTGATGAAGAGAAAAATCAATCCCAGCGGATTCCATGTGAAACGCACAGCCGTCATGATTTCCAGCCAAAAGACTATCTCGTAATTCTCTAATTCTTCCAGAAACACTTAAAGGGAAAAACAACAACGAGCTCTTGAGTATCGATGGCAGTCCTTCGAAGAATAACACCAGTCAGATGATTATTAATTGATGGTGTGATATTAATTGTTGTCGTTTGAATGAACTGACGTTCGACTCAAAGACGAGAAGAACATTGAAACCTCATTTAAGTAAGAAAAACACACTAAATCAGCTCAATTAGTTCAAGTCAGATCAATGTGTTCCTCAGGCAACTTAAAGGATGTTCATTATTCTTGAGTTTTATCTTCCTCTGGCAGAACTAAACGTGCAACTCAATATCAAACACTTCTGAATGGTTACAGCTTGAAAAAACAAGCGTCTATTTCAGTCAACTCACCGTTTTGAGGGAAAGTCTTTCAGTGATCATGATTTCTGACACATCAGAAAATACTGGTATAATACTACAATTATGAAGACTTGAGAAGCCAAACCATTCAATACCTCAGGAGAACCTTAACAGACAAAAATAAAAAGGCAGAGGGTTTAAAAGCAGAAATGTGAAGCTTGTTCTTTCAGTCCCTGGTGGGACGAGTGTTCTCGGCAAGTAATTCCTGTGTATCTTTGTCCATGAGAAAAATCATATTGGACACACATTAGATGCAACTGTGCACTAGATCTTATCCAATTTTCATGCGAGTGCTAAATCAAAGTGCAATTTTCTGTGCCATGGATCTGGGCGCAGTTATCTGTGGATGTAGAAAGATACGATGCTCCTTCAGGACGGCCAGTGACTTCACACATACAAAATGAAGAATCGCACAGCACTGCACATGAGACAGTTACTCATTTTAGCATGTACTGAATAATGTTATGGTCTTGAATAGTGTGTACTACTATTGAAAGTGCATCATTACAACCATGGTTTTGCCTTTTTCAATAACATTTATATTGATGCATTTAAGAGATGCTTTTATCCAAAAGGGGAACATCAGCGATTCGTCACAGAGCCAACAATTTTAGTGTGCAATGCCAGGTCTATTAGAAAGCTCGACTGGGAGATGAGTTAGACCAGAGGAGAAATGCAAAGAAGAAGAAGAGGAGGTGTTTTTGTAAATAAGTGAAGGACGAGTTAAATATATCAGTGATAACTGACGATAAATGTGTTCCTGTAGCTCAAACAGCAGAGTCACGGGTTTGTGAATGCATGAACTGATCAAACATATACATGGAATTTCCTGCAAAGCGTCTGATAAATGCAAATTATGCAGAATATTCCTTAAAGTTGGCTTGAAATGGAAGTTGCAATAGTCTTTTCTTCTCTATTGTGCCATATATCTGAGTGGAACTGCTTCTCAAACAAGAACAAATGTAGGGCGGGGCTTGATTTTGTCTGTGTGGAATTGATTGGATGGTTGTGGTTTGCTATTGGTGGATCTCATGTGAGTGACAGGTTGCCTCGTCCTCGTCATCAGAGAAGAGAAGAGATGCTGCAAGAGGGAGGAGAAGATATTCTGATTCAAGATTATGAGGAACATGAATTTATCACAATAATGATGTGCACCGATAAATCATACTGCAATATTCTGTAAAAAAAGTTAAATTTCAGTTTGATGGTGTCTTAAAAATAAGAAATATTAACCTATGAAACTACAGTATGTCATAAAATAAATTACAGTATATAAAAATAAAATCTCATGTCATTTTCTCTCCAGTTGGTCTTCAGGAGAATCTCGTTCACATTGACCCTTAAAGTATGATGAAGTTACAGTATTCTTAGGGAAGAACAGAAGCATCATCGCCATTTCAGGTAAATCTGTGGACAAATGCAGAAAGATGAAAGATGAGAGTAAAACATTCAGTGCATCCATGTTTAATGAACGGTGGTGTAACCGTGTTCCTCTTCTCAGGATCTGCGTGACCTTTACAGGAGCGCCGTGTAGTGAAGCCTGTTCACGCTGTTCTCCGACACACACTGCTGTCTGTCTGTGTGTGTGTGTGTGTGAGCTTCACCTCTGACATGTGTCAATCTCATATTTCTATGAAGCGTGTCTGAACAGTGCTGCCCTTCAACTAATTCTTTTTGAGTGTTTGTTTGCGTCTGTTATTCAGACCTGCAGGCCGATTCATTGATTGCTGGACTATAAAGGTATTGATTTCATTCCCTAGAGGAGCTTCCTGTGGAGGGACTTCAGAACGCATCGTGTGTGTGTGTGTGTGTGTGTGTGTGTGTGTGTGCAGCTGCCGTGATGGCATACTTAATTTCATAAGCTCGCTCTCATTCATCATGCGAGACGTGAGTGTGTGTGTTTCCAGAAGGATTGTAATGAAGCATCAGGATTCGGCAGCAAAAGCGACAGAACGAGGGCAGAACGCTGCTGCGGCTCCATTCACAGCTCTCCATCCGTGTCACGTTGCCATAGGAACAATGCACAAAGGAGGATGAGGATGCTGATGATGATATCTGTGTCCCTCGATGTGTCTGATATGATGGCCGGAGACGTGAGGACAGACGGTGTGTCGTCTGCTATAATCAAAGCATGTCACTCAACAACTCATTGAATATCAAGTCAAGTCAAATTTATTTATATATTGTTTTTTACAATACACATTGATTCAACGCAGTTTAATAATATCTTAAAATGCTATTTTGAAGGTCCCTAATTTTGTTCTGGAGTCTCCTACAACAGGTTCACATTCATCCAAGATCAAAAACACTTTAGTTTTCTCATAATATCCACTGCAGCATCAGCTCTTTTCTCTCAGTGTCTGAAACGCTTCAATAAAAGATTCGGTCTCTCTAAACCCCGCCTCTCTGAGAGCTGCTCTGCTCTGATTGGTCGGAAACCAAACGCTCATTATCATATCTGAATCTCAGCTCTTGATTCACAGTGATACGAACAGTAACGGTTTTACTGTATCAATCTCATCAAAGTGGATTTGCTTTGGCAGCAGAAAACAGCGTCTTCTTGACATGAACAACACGAACCAAACTCTTCCAGTCTCAGATACAACTACAGTGATTGAGGGCGGGGCAAAGAGACGCTGTTAGCCAATGGGCTGGCATTATGCAAATTAGTTACAAACCTACATAGTTTCAGCAGGAAGTGAGACTGAATTACTGACGACTCGTTTCAGTTCAGAATCACTTCTTTCTTTTAGACAAAACTCCGTTTATCTTTGATCTTTGCAGAGCTTTTACTTTCACAAACCGCTCTATTACACACTGTATGAACGGGAATATCTGGAAAACCATAATAGGAGCACTTTAATGTCGCATTTAGAAAATTACAGCTTTGTGATAATATAGTTACATTCTTATGACTATATAAGGGGCAATGACGTGACGTGGTCATTTTTATGTCCAAAGGCCTTAATATTAATAAAAAACAAAGATATGACATCCAAAGTACAACTATATCTCTTATTGAATCCAAAAGGTTTTGATTATATTTTTCTTCATATAAAGGTATTTTAAAGATTTTGAAGTGTCAAAAGGTCATTCGGTTTAACCGTCCAAAGGCCAATACAGCCATTTCATTTGTGATTAAAATATCTTAAAATGTAATAAATGTATATATTTTTTATTCTGGCATGATTTTATAACATCATATATCAACATAGTGCAAAATAATATTAAAATTATGTGTAGAAGTCGTTGCTTTGTTATGAGAAAGAATGTCTGAAAAAAATTAATTTCATGGATGTCATTCGGAGTAACCAATATAAAGGGACCATTTTGGATCAAGTCATGCGGTCAATATCATGTGACAGGATGTGACATCATTCAGACACCTGCAAAGGACCACATGGTCGTGAAGCAAAGTAACGAACTCTCTCTTAACTATCTGAAAAATTCATGTTTTCTATTGTTCATACGCATGTCCCGAAACATCAGGTCATTCGGTACAACCGCTATAAAACATGGAAAATGTTGTAATATTTTAAAAACTTCTACTAAATATAAAATGTTTGATTGTCCTTTTGCTAGCTAGCTAGATATCAGCCTGTTAGCATTGTTTGAAAATATTGTCATTCGGTAAAACCGAAATTTTGGTTAAACCGAATGACTTTTTTGGTATCAAATTTTGTCAATCTTGTAAAAAATGACAAAAGCAGTGTTAATTGATTATAAAAACCACATGATCTCATTGTTAACACTTAATAAACTTCAAAATTAATTATATCTCCATTATGTTTTTTTACACTTTTAAAAACCTTATTCGTCAATGACCCATAAACAATCACACAATTGAGATTTGCTCAACATCTCATCCTGTGTTTTGATGCACAAGTTTCTTGCATTCCCTGTGAAGAGTTACAGGTTCATTTTTACCACAAGCAGAAAATGATGATATAAACCCAATCGCTCAAATATCTGACATGTGAAGATGAGCTCGACCTGCAGATTCATCACTGAAGCTGTCTCTGTGAATCTCAGCAGCTCAGAGTTTCAGTGTGAAAACACAGGATCCTCAGCTCGGGCAGACGACAGAATCAACATAATCACGAAATATATGAGGCAGATCATCACATACACAATCACCGCACCAGTCAGATTTAATCTTCTTCATGCTTGCATTAGAATGTGCACTGTTTTTCATATGCATAGATATTGTAATATTATTAGTATTACTGGCATATAAAATGGACATCCAGACTGAGTCAAACAGAAGGAGGAAAACATCAATGTGAGCAACACAGAGGGTTAGATGAGAGATGATCCTCAGAGAAAGAGAAGCTGGAAACATCAGTATTCGACAGGTACAAGAGCTTCAGACACAACAATCACTGAATCTCATTCCCATCCGTCTGTCTGTAAGGCACTAAACACATTATAAACTACTGTCAAGTGTTTATAATGAGCGGTGAGATTCTCTCCTTGTTTTTGAGCAGCGGTCCGTTCTGCGTGTTTCCCATGTTCACTTCATCAACACATGCATCATTAGTGTTAATGAAAGTGCTGAACGAAGGTGAGATAATTACCCAGTGACTGTCAGACGCAAGATTTGATCAGATTGGGAATGACCACCGTGATGATTATTACAAGTCATAATTGAGTCTTAATTGGAAAAAAATACTTATGCATATTATTAAGCTCTTCATCTTTGACATCATTCATTAGAAAATCATATTTCTAAACACTTAGAGTTTCATTTATACTTTATTGACAGGAACTTTACTGACGACTGATGACGACCTGCTGTAAAACTGCTGTAATGACTGAAGTGTGATGGATGACTTTTGAAACTTAATTCCACATCATATCCACAATGAAACTGAGTTTTTATAAGATCATAATGTTAATATTAAAGGCATAGTTCACCCAAAAATCAACATCTGCCATTATTTACTACATGACTTTCTTTCCTCTGTGCAACACAAAACAAGATATTTTGAAGAATGTTTTTTGAAGATTTTTGTCCATACAGTAAAAGTCAGTGGGATCCAAAACATCAAAGGCAGCACTATCAATATGTCATTAGAAAGATTTGTTGTCTGATGATTGATTAGAGCACGATTAACAAATAATCACACACAGAGAGGAGTTTTCCCATAAGTAACTCTAACTGTATATACAAATATATATACAACAACCTCCAGTGTAATGAGGTTCAGTCATAAAGACCATCTGATCTATACAGAGGACACATGAGCTCCAATTTATGAAGAAACACAGAGGAAAGTGAGTGTTGTTCATTCAGTCCTGTCTGTACTGAGACTCGAACCCACGACCTTTGGGTTGGAAGTCCGACTCTCCAACCATTAGGCCACAACTGCCCCCAAACTGACCTCAGAACAGCAGCTGTGTTTGTCCTTCACGATAAAGACGATCACATCTCAAACATCTCTGTTATCAGAAACAGATCAAGTACCTGTAGCTGCTGAAAACTCTTCATGTTTTTAATATTCACCTCAAAACTCATTCAGATCTCTCAGCTCATCTCATTTTCATTCTCAGATATATATGTATTCTGTGCATCAGTGCATCTCTTTTGTTGTTCGTACCTCTGAAAAATAATTGGGTCCTGGTGGATACGAGCCAGTTTTTATACATATGCAGGGAGCGGTTGTCATGGCAACAGGGGGAGCGACCACATTCCCCTGGTCTATTTTCAGCTTAACACACACACCGATATATGACAGAGAATTAGATCCCACTATCTCACAAGGAACATTATTTTACAATAACAGGTGTGACTGAATATCTATATCTGAACAAGTTGGACTCTTCTGTGACGCGTTTGTGCTCATGAATTACACCGATTCTCTTCACATGAAGCACATCACAGTGTTTTATTGTAATAACTTCATGCAGCTTGACATATCAGATCACTGACTGAATGTGTGTCTATGTGTAAGAGTATATTTTGTCACAGAGTTCAATTAATAAAGCATTCAAAAACATAAACAATGTCTTTGTGCTAATGTTTTGAGAACATTATTAAAGACCAGATAACTTTGAACAAACATTCTATTAATGTTACTGGAAGAACGTTTGTTCATAACTTTGAGACAACCTTGCCAGAACATTCCCTGGTACTGATGTGTACTGTATGATTGATCAGCATGGATAATACGTGGATAAGTAGCCGATGACATGTTTCTATGATTCATGCACTGTATTGTAAGCCATAATAAAGCTTTGAATGAGGAGCGAGTCTCTCCCCGATACACATGCAAACTCTGTTTCCATTTAGCGCCATATAAGGAAAAGAGGCGGAGCAGAACTTGCACATACATTTCATTGGCTCTCATGTGTATCATCATCGTGCCAGAAACTAAAATGAGAACTGAAAAGAAAGTAGACCCCGTTGAGCATTTTGCATTCTGGCCCAAATCCATATTCAGGGCTTCTGATCTCATATTATAACTCTGATATCTGACATCAGAGCAGCAGCTTCACTGTCGTCCACCAGAGGACGCTGAAACACACTCCAGAAGATCAGTGTGAGATATGCAAATGACAGCGTGTGAAAGGTCATAAACCCCCACAGAACCGGCATTAAACAACCGATAGCATTTATAGCGTTATCCCAAAAAGAAATTGGCTGCAAGATATTTTTTGATTTTGTGTCACTCGTTGCCATTTTCACAGTTTTACGAGTAGAAGGAAATTAAGTGCATTAATGCAAGATGAATGATGATATGTGCAGAAAATTAACAATTATGAAAGATTCCTTTGTCACAGTCCCATCAAGGCACTATTTTCTGTAAAGCTGCTTTGAAACAATAAATATATTGTGAAAGTGTGATACAAATTAATCTCCTGTGACAGTGTTTCAGGTTATGTGATCGATCAGTTAATACTAGCTGTTTCATAGGCTGCTTAGTGTTAAATATGGTTGTGTTCATTCGAGATAATACTTTAATATCTTAGTATGATTGTGTTGTTGTTGCTTTGGATGACGAATTGAGGTAGACACACGTTAATTTTGGTGACTAATGAGTAATTGCAGTATGATTAAATGTTGGATCTGTGTTGAAATTATATATGAATAAATCCCTAGTTAAGTTTCCATCCACAAAATGCGCATTTTGGGATATCACATAAAAAGAGCCCGATTGAAGAAACTTATATTACTGATATTTTTCCCAGGAAGTGATTTTGTTCTCTTGAACACACGAGATGGAAACGCTGCTTTATTCGCAAATGTTTTATGAAGATTCAAACCCTTTTCTGAACAGTAAAGTAACATGCACAGATGTTTCTGAGTATCTGATTTCTGCTTCTGAATCTCTTCATTGGCTTCTTTAAGAAAGTTATTGATCATAAAGCATAAAACAAACAGCGATCATCCGCGTACGTCTCTCACACTACAGGAGGGTTTCACTCCATTGACTTTAATGAAGGCTTCCCACTGCAGCTGAAATTTCCCTTGAGATTCAAGATCCTTTAACTTTTCAGATGATATTTGCACACAGGAAGCTAAAAGAATCCAGAAGGAAGCTGTGCTGAAATGATACCATGCCCACACACACTCATCTAATCTTCCCTATGATAATTGATTTCTACAGGTAGCAGGTGAAAGTATATATATATATAAATTGAAGGGATTGGGAAAGTCATGTTTTTAATGCAGAGTATCTGCTCAGATAACCGTAACTATTCAAACATGTAAAAACAGCATAATATGAATGTTCACAGTCTTCAGAGGTTTGTTTGGCCTGATCAGTGCTGATCCTGCATACTAACGCTCTATATACAAATGACCCACGACATCAGAGATAATCCTCAGCAAGATGTTCAGTGTGTGTGTGTGTGTGTGTGTGTGTGTGTGAGACAGATTCTTCTGTGCTGAAGCTCTATGTGCTGCTCAGCATGTTGCTTAAGGGTCTATTGATGTGTGTATTGATGAATCTGCCAGTCACCGGTTCAGTCATCGCTCATTCTAAACAATGTTCCATTCAATTGTGTTAAATTTATGTGATTCCATAGGCATACAATGACCCAAGAGACTACAGATATGTTTTATGTGCCCCAGATGTTTCTTAGTTTCAGCCTTCATCACTGATTCAATAGGTTGCTCTCACTAGTCGATACGGCACTAAACTTTCTGTAAATGAGAGATTGAACCGACTACCTTAAAGGGATCGTTCACCCATTTACTCACCCACATGCCAATCCAAACATGTATGACTTTGTCTTCTGTGCAACACAAAATGTCTCAGTGTTTCGTTTTGTTTTGTCCTTACAATGTCAATGTCAAAGTCAAAGGGCTCCCAACATTCCTTAAAATATCTTCTTTTGTGTCCTGAACAGGTTTGGAAAGACATGAGGGAGAGTAAATGTTGATAGAATGATAATTTTTCAGCAAACTATGCTTTTATCACAATTGATTCAGTTTTCCTTCATGTGTGTTTGTTGCCGTTTTGATAATGAAATGTGTTTACAGTTTTCTGTCTGTTTACCTCACATAATCTCATTGCTTTCAGCTAGTCTCTAGTTTAAACTGAATATATACTGAGGTTTACATCTTCACCTTGAATCATCTTCATCTCTTCAGCTGCACTCGGCTCTGATGCTCCATTAAACTACATGAAATGAAGCCTTAAAATGATTTGCTTGTAGCCTTCAGCTTATAGTTTAATCTACAAGCATAAAGAGAGACTTCATCACCCAGCCATACTGACCACACAACAAACTCCAATGAAGAATCGATTTATGGAACACAAGTTCTGCCCCACATCCCGTCCATCATGTGGCATCATGATCAATGTCCTGCTCTAAAGAGCAACTGACCTGGAAAGTTAACCAGAACTCCTGTTAGACTTTATCAGAACACAGGGTTTGTTCTCTGTGTGTCCAACCAACAAAGACTGGGTTTATTCACCTAATATTCAGTATGTTTTAACGTATGTACGTGTTTGTCCTTGCAGAGCTGGGAGAGCGTTTTAGAAAGTGTGTCAGTTCGGCCACTCGTCACAGGAGGTAATTGCATGTAGGGCGACGGTGCAAGGGAGGACTGTCAAAATCTGGCCAGCCCAGCTCATCATGATCCAGTTTTCCATACAAACAAAAGATGCAGAACGGCTCGTCGAAAACAGGAAGAGGGGTTATGGTCAACGGGACGGCATCCACCCTAAAGAGGCAGCCGAGGCCCAAGACGGCATCCGGCAGGCAGGAACGCGGCTCCTGTTCATCCACTGCCTCTTGTCCTGTATTCTCGGGATGCGACCTAGACGAAGAGCCGCCGCCACGTTGTCCGTCCAGCCTTTCCTCACCCACCCTACACGGTTCCACCTCAATGAAGGGCTCGGTCTCCAGCCTGCAAGGATCCCTGTCAAGCCTAAAGGGTTCGGTGACCAGCCTCAAGAGCTTTCCTACATCCTCGGCACTGCAGGGTTCCAGCCTGAGTCTGCGCAGCTCCAGCTCCAGCCTGCGCAGCTCCAGCCCCAGCCTGCGCAGCGGCAGCTCCAGTGAGGACGACAGCTGGGACACCAACAGCTGGAGCTCCGGCGCCACCTGTCTGCTGCGTAGCTCCATTAAGCAGCACAGCGAGGAGGTTTTCCGGGTGCGCGCCGGATCGGCGAGCCAACCAGGGGGTACGAGCGATTCAGAGACCGGCTACCAGAACTCCGACAGCTGTCCAGGATCAGAGAGCCAGGAGGGAGAGGAGCAGGCGGTGGAAGACCGCAGGGATTCGACATCTTCCACTGCTTCTACAGCATCTACTGACTTAGAGCAGAAGATAGAAGAGAAGCTCAAGTTCTCTCAGTTTCTAGATGAAGTGACATGCAGGGTGCTGGACCCGGAGTGTCTGCAAGCCTTCGGCGCGCCCGTCCGTCAGAAGGAGCCGCTTGTAACTTCGTCTCTCCAATGCCTAAATCTAACTCCAGTTTCCAGTCCCCTCACCTGCAGGACTTGGTTTGCTTCCAGTAGGGATTCTGCCAATGTTTCTGTGTACAAGTGGGCCAAGTGCATGCCGAGCTGCAAGATTCTGGACGCCAGCGAGACCCTGAGAAAGACTCAAGAGGAATCGGAAACATTAGGAAGGACCTACCTAGAGACTGACATCGACCGAGTAAGGAGGGAAGATGAAGTGAGCTCCACACATCAAAGAGACGTGGAGAATAGAACTTTACAGCTGAGAGGCGAATCTTCTCGCAGATGCACGAGTCTGGTTTCAAAGCGCTCAGACGGGGCGCCGCAACCGCCGTACCGCTCCACCTCGCTACCGAGACCCGTTGTGAGCAGCATCGCGGTGAGTCTTGACCCATAAACCCTGTTGAAATAGGGCTTGAAACAATTGCATTACAACTATAAAAGTCAGATGTTTTGTGTTCTAGCTCATTTTTTGAATCGCTAATGAATTAGTTGATTGCTCATTTATTCCTGTTGCTCTTTGTTTCCTTTCTGAAGGAACTGGTTTGGATTTTTCTGCTGTATTGGTATGTCAGGTGACCAAAGTGCTTTGTTAACGTTCCCACTAAGTTATGAAAACGTTATTTCTGAATGTTCTCTGAATGTTCAAAATGTTTTAACATTTTGAATGTGGAAACATTCAATTTTATCATTCTTCAAACATTATGGGAACGTTACTTTTGAACATTCTCTAAACATTCTGAAACCAGCAACATTTAAAAAACGTTTGAGGAACAGATGAACGTCCAACTAAAAAAATAAAAATTCACCATGAACGATGTATAATGTTTTTGTGCTAATGTTTTGAAAACATTATTAAAGACCAGATAACTTTTAACGAACGTTCTATTATTGTTACTGGAAGAACGTTTGTTCATAACTTTGAGAGAACCTTGCCAGAACGTTCCCTGTTAGCTGGCAAGTGACCAAATGCAAGTTACTTTTGCTTTATAAAATATTTCATCCTTTAAAACAATGTGGAAGGCTCTTCTCAAACGTTATTTTGAGGTCACAGGAGTAATCGAGCCCATCGCTGCTCTGTGACAGCACATTAAAAATACATCAGCGTTTCTTATTATTCACACTGAAGCCGCCACTGTCTGGACACACTTCTCTCATCTGCCGGGGAACAGCAGCCCTATTAATAATTCATTTGGTTCTTTTTTGAATGGAAGTGCAAATGTCATCTTAAAGGCTGTGCAGTGCTGGAACAACAGAAACGACACAAACCGTGGATCGACTCACTGCCACAACAACGTCTGAACAGAAGAAATCATCATAATCTCTCTGTTGCATTACGAGCAGTGCGACTGAAGCAGTGAGTCTGGGCTGGTTTGGCAGACAGAGGATGGATTCAGACCATCTGGATAACAAGCGATTTTGTCACTCAGAAATAAATGCATTGAGAAAACAGTGTGTGACAGGGAATGATGAGCGTTCAGCTGTGAAGGGAGTTATTCAGTGTTTGTGAACAGTGGATCGTTGCCATATGACAGCTTTGGTTTCTGCGTTATGAAGATGTTCTGCAGGAAATGCTCGTCCCAGAGTGACGCTGCACGAGGTGTGAACACACTGAAACTGTGTGTATGTGAGAGAGACAGAGAGTGTGTGCATGTGTGGGTGCATTTGTGAAATGTTTATTGACGCTTGTCATTTATTTATTTACAAATTATTGCTTACTTTCCTCAGATTCAGTGTTAAATTAGTTTCTAATAGCTACTTCGTATATATATTTCATAGCTTTCTTATTTTCAATTTATATAAATTATATTAAATTATACAATTAATTATAGAAATTAATCAAAGAATGCTACCTTTACAGTCGCTGGAGCTGTCAATCAAACAGCACAAGTTTATCAGTGACTGAGTTCTGGACTTGCGCCAAAACTCCCGTTATATATAACAAATCTCTTAGTTACATCACGTTTGCACTGTTAGTTATGATAAAAGCATTCGTTTGTGTGTAGAAACTGAGTTACAATGACGAGATCACTGCTTTCATGAGCTCAACAACATGTCTGTGATCGACTACATGTTCATCACTGCAACCTTTCATGTCACAATCTGAATATAATGCCATAGATCTCAATATAATGCTATAATCAACACTTTTCACGATTAGTTAACCTTGAGAAATGTAATAGTAAAAACATGCTAAAAGTTTTCAAGAGAATAATACTTAGCTATTTCATATGCAAAGATGTCAGCCAATCACAGCAGTGGGCGTTTCCTCTGAAGTCTCACAGCAGACACGCCCCTTAAAACAGAGTGTTCAAATCAGAGGATAAAATCAGGATATGAAAAATGCCTTTTATTTCTAAATTATGACAATTTTTGATGTAAAAAGCATACTAACATTATAAGTGCACCCCAGGAAACATTATAAAACAATACAGTTCATGACCCCTGTAAAAAATCTCACAGACCAAAACTTTTAAACCAGTTATTTAAATATGAATTAAAATCTCAGTTTACTTTACTAAATACTGTATTTGCAGCTGAAAAAAAAAAGATTTGGATTCCCTGAATTCATCTATTTGTGTGTGTGTGTGTGTGTGTGCGTGTGTGTGTGATTGAGACGAGTGACGAGCGCTGCTCTACAGTAACATCTAATATCTTCTCTCTGCAGAAATGAAAATATTCTTTCTTTCACAATATATGCAAATATTTAAATTCACCCTCATAATTATTAAGAGCATGTCATCTCAAGCCTGTCACTGGTCTGTCTGCACATTTGTCATTCGTCACTCAGTATCTCCCCAAACAAACGAGCAGCGATTCATGTTTATTGACTGAGCAGTGATTAATGGTTCCTGAACAGAAGGTTTGTGTGATGTGTTGATGACAGCTGTCAGTCAAATGAATAACTGTCAGTGTTTTCCATCTGTTTCTTCAGGTCTCTGATGGAGACGCTTGTGGCAGCAGGTAAAGACGCTCTTCTCTTCTCTTCTGTTGAATGTGTCGGTCATCCTCCCTCCCTCCTTCTGTCTCTGTAGCGTCTCAGTCTGAGCTCAGGCTCGTCTCGTGCTGTGTGAATGTTGACGTGTGTTTAGAGGTAGAACACGCTCATCTGATCATGACACGCAAGCTTTACAGACGGTGAGTGGACACACGGGAAGAACTGCATGTTTTAATGTGTGAGTTGACTGCACTTCATTGTGTGTTTGAGATTCTCTGAGTCTAATATCTTACTGGTACTGTATCTTGTAAACTATTGGAGAATGATGTTACTGATAGTAGTACTTCTGTGCTTCAATATGATGAGTAAACGCTGCTCATTTGATGGAGATTCATGAGCTCTAAATGATCCTTTTTTACATTTACATTTATTCATTTTGCAGACACTTCTATCTAAAGTGACTTACAAATGAGGAATACAGCAAGAGATTTATCTTAAAGAGGCAAATAAACACAAGAAGTGCTCATAATACTAAGTTTCAGACATTGCTTAGAGTAGCATAAGCTGGAATAGGGAGGGATTAAGGGAAAGTGAAAGCATAGAATTTATTTTTTTATGATGAGGTTAAGTGCTCATGGAAGAGATGAGTTTTCAGCTGTCTTTTGAATATTGTCAGGGATTCTGCATTCTGGATGAAGGCGGGGAGATTGTTCCACCAGCAAGGAACAGTGAACAAAAATTTTCTGGAGAATGATTTCATGCCTCTCTGTGATGGTACCACAAGCCGTCGCTCATTTACAGATCATAAGAGCAAGTGGAAGTAGGAGTGCTGAGCCTGAGGTAGATCTGTAAGCAAGCGTCAATGCCTTGAACTTGGTTAGGTCAGTCATCAAAGATTACTCCAAGATTTCTGACTGATCTTGATGGGGTAATTGATGATGTACCTAGCTGGATGGTGAAATCATGCTGTAGAGTCGGAAGCTCAGTCTTTGCCAGGTTGAGCTGCAGGTGATGTTCTTTCATCCATGCCGAGATGTCCACCAGACAGCTTGAGATTCGTGCAGCTGGATGAAATGAAAGTAAGAGTTGTGTGTCATCAGCATTGCAATGGTAGGAGAAACCATGTGCCTGTATGATGGGACCCAGTGATGTAGTGTATATGGAGAAGAGGAGGGGTCCAAGCACTGAACCCTGAGGAACCCCCGTGGTCAGTTGATGAGCTTTGGATACCCAGAAAGACCTACCTGTGAGATAGGATTCAAACCAGTGAAGTGGAGCTCTTGTGATGATTAGAGGGTGGACCGAAGGATCTGATGATTCACTGTGTCAAAGGCAGCAGATAGATTCAGCAGAATGAAAACTGATGATTTGGAATCAGCCTTCGCAATCCACAGGGATTCAGTGACCGACAGTAGTGCAGTCTCGGTTGAATAGCCGCTCTTGAAACCAGATTGGTTGACGTCCAGCTGGTTATTCTGTGAGAGGAAAGACGATACCTGATTGAAAACAACCCGTCCAAGTGTTTTCGCTATGAACGGTAGGAGAGAGACAGGTCTGTAAGTATCTACAAGTCACTTAAGTGTTTAATGTGGGGTTTTTAAGCAGTGGGGTTACCCGAGCCTGCTTGAATGTGGGAGGGAAAATACCAGTGCGGAGATGAATCCAGGTCTCATTCAAGCCCAAGATATTGAGAATGGATTGAGTTGCAAAGGTAGGAATGAAGTCTGCCTTGTTGACGGCAGACTGACAATTCCAGAGACCCACAGAAACAGAAGTGCGAATAGAAAGCAGATTAGCAGTATTGTGCTGCCTTCTGTTTACTGTTTTTTGTGAGGATATTTTCAGATGTTTTTCCCTCAAAACCAAGCACATGTTTTTGATCTTCTTCCGCTCTGATTGAGACTCTTTTAAAGTTGTCATGAAAGGGAAGTTGCGCTGGTCTTTTCTTCCCTATTGTGACATATCTGAGTGAAACACTTCTCAAACAAGAACAAATGTAGGGCGGGGCTTGATTTTGTCTGTGGGGAATTGATTGGATGGTTGTGGTTTGCTATTGGTGGATCTCATGTGAGTGACAGGTTGCCCCTCCCTCGTCATCAGAGAAGAGAAGAGATGCTGAAGGGAGGAGGGAGGAGAAGATATTCTGATTCAAGATTACCAGGAATAATGATGCTGATAAATTATTTAGAATAAACACTGCAATATTCCATAAAAAACAAGTCAGTTTTGATTTTTATGGTGACTTTAAACAGCGCTACAGAGAGCAGCATCTGACAGGTACGACATAAATGCCTGGGGCTTCATTAGATGTTGAGGATTGGAGGTTTTCAGGTTGTTTTTTGATGTTTTTCTTCAGAAACACTTGATGGTTCATGCAGCTCATTGAGTGCATACTGAAATATTAGACCACAGTCTGTAAATCTGCAGACTGTCTTATGCATGTTTTATCTTATTTTGAACTATTCATCCATGCATAAGACTTTTTTTGATCTTGCAATATTCTACAGTGAAAAGACTTTCTCTCAGGTGACGTATGCTGGTCTTCTCCACTCATTTAGTGTGCTTAAACTCCGCCCCTTTCTCACAATCTACTGCAAGCTCACATTCAGACCCGCCTCCATTTTTGAGTGTCACGCCCACATCTCAACATCCAATCAACAAGTGACGCATAGAACCAAGACTCGATATCTGCAGTCCTTTTGCTTCTCCAGTAAAAGTATCCTGATTTAAGAATGTATGAAACCAGTCAAAAGCATCATGTTTTTGAGAGCAGCGGTGATTTTTGCCAGTAGGAGACACGCGTCACTGATGTGAATCAGATGGTCATACGGTCGTGTCTCTGGTGTTTTTCTGCACTAGCAACATGTTTATTTGTTATTCCAGCTTCACAGAAACCTGTCAGGATCAAGCTTCAGAAACTCTGTTTCATTGACGTGTGGAGGATGAGAAGAAAACAGGAGCAAAACAAAAGAGCTCCAGTGTGAAGCAGCTGATAAACAACCGCAGGCCTGAGCGTCAGTCTGACAGGACTAGAGCTCTGGTGAAGCGAATGGTTTTGAAGACAAATAATAATGTTCAGAATACGTCTGTAATGCAAACCTGCAGTTTTAAGGAAACAGCACGTGTGTCTCGTGTGTGTCTGTATGTTGTTGTGATATTGTACAATGATGTGCTGAATATTCTTGACCCGGTCGTCCATCCGTCTGTGTGTCTGTTTGTGATTCTGCAGGAAACACTCACAAACACACTAAGAAAAACATGAAAAAGATTTATATTGGGAAAACTGCAGTAAAAGCACCAAGAAATGGTGGTAAACATCAGAAGAGAAGGTAAGAGTGAAGAGAGAGAGATTCAATCCATCAATCCATTCATCTAAATGTCATCTGCACTCTTGATCATCTGACCCTGTTATGATCGATCCGTCAGGCAGGTAAACGCCACTCAAATCCAGTTACGGAAAGCTAGACATCAGTGACATCCTTTCCTGATCCGTATCGCCACAGTGAACATTAAAGACAAATGAAAAACAGCTTTCTCTAACTGGAAATTATACGTTTGAATCACACACACACACACACACACACACACAGTCTCACCCTCATCATCACTGTTCCTGTCTGTCTCTCATTTTACTGTGGTACATTTGTTGTAAAGGGCTCTTAATTTAAATAAAAATATGCTCTAAGAACGTTTCGCTAACATTGCCATTAAGTTATGAAAACGTTATTTCTGAATGTTCTTTGAACGTTCAAAACATCTATTTTTTTTTCTTGGTTATGTGAACGTTAAGAAAACATTTCATTTCATCATTCTTCAAACATTATGGGAATGTTAGTTTTCAATGTTCTCTAAACGTTCTGAAACAAGTAGAAACATTTAAAAAACATTAGATGAACGTCCAACTAAAACATTTCAGAAAAAATGCTCCATGAACAATGTATAAATAATGTTTTTGTGCTAACGTTTTGAGAACATTGTTAAAGATCAGATAACTTTGAATGAACGTTCTGTTAACGTTACTGGAAGAATGTTTGTTAATAATTTTGAGAGAACCTTCCCAGAACGTTCCCCGTTAGCTGGGTTAGAGTTAATTACTAAAGTTAAATACTTTGGTAGAACCGACCAATAATATTTCTAGTAATACCAAACGCTAGAGTTTATTTTAGTTTTTATCTTTCACATACAGTTGATACTAGTGATTTAACTGGTGTGGAATCAGATGAAACAAGCAGTCATGTGACACGGCTCAATCATAATTATTTCTCTTTCATTTTATGATTTTGAAGGTCATTAAAGTAAAATTTTAATATCTCAGGCTTATGAAAATGAATAAATCATGTTTAGTGCTTTTGATCCAAGAGTGTGTTTGAGGTAATTTATGTAATTTATTCCTGTGATCAAAGCTGAATTTTCAGCATCATTACTCCAGTCTTCAGTGTCACATGATCCTTCAGAAATCATTCTGATATGATGATCTGATGCTCAAGAAACATTTATGATTATTATCAATGTTGAAAACAGTTTCAGATTTTTGTGGAAACCGTCATACACTATCATTCAAAAGTTTGGAGTAAGAAAATTAAGAGATCTGTCTGTCTGTGTGTGTGTGTGTGTGTGTGTGTGTGTGTGTGTGTGTGTGTGTGTGTGCAGTTCAGTGCAGGAGCAGAAGGAGGATCTGCGCAGGCGTCTCGGCTGCACCACACGCAAGCTGCAGCTGCTGGAGAGCGAGTTTAAGTCGACTCGTCAGTATCTGGAGACGGAGCTTCGACGAGCGCAAGAGGAACTGGAAAAATTCACTGAGAAACTGCGCAGGTCAGAAAACACGACATGAAGACGGTCACTGAATGAATGAGCTGATCTGGAAACTCTCCAGAAGTTAATATTGTGTCTGTATGAAGTGCTTAAAGTGATCTGAAACTAACAGTCTAAATGCCCAGAAACACAAGATTTAACCAAATACAAATATAAAAGCTCAAGGACTGGAGCAAAAACAACTGTAATAACACCCACTGTAAACTCATGACAGACGAGAGTGTGTCTTCATCATCCTCATCATCATTTCTCCTGCAGGATTCAGAGCAGCTACGCGGCACTACAGAGAATAAACCAGGACATGGAGGAGAAAATCCACAGAACGGTAAGAGATCCTGATCTGATTCACTTTAAACCAGATGACTTTAAAGGGGACATTCAGTATCATGAAAATCTGACTTTTTCTATGTTTAAGTGCTATAATCGTGTCCCGGTGCATCTACCAACCCAGAAAACATGAAAAAGGAAAACCTAGGTAACTTTGTTTGCTAAACCTTTCTCTGCAAGCATGTGAAAAAACGAGCCACTCAGATTTCGCTCCTCTAGTGATGTAGGAAGAGGATCTTATTATAATATTTCCGCCCCTTAATCTGTATGTTTCCACCCACGGCGCCGCCATTTTGTTTTCACAAGCGACAACGTTGTGCCAGTTCTAACGCCATGACAAAAGTTGGATCAAAGCATGTTAACTGTTCTGTCGTTGTCTGCACAGACGAGCACTGAACACTATTTAGAGTCTCGTTAGCTTGGATAGCCTGAAGTTGACCCTGACAAGCTTCATTAATAAAAAATGAGTGTTTCTGTCCGAGCGATATTTTGGAAAAAATATTAGATCATTCACAGCATTTGATAGCAATCATAAACGTTAGCCTGGTGTGTACGGCTATGTATAGTGGGCGTCCATACAGGTTTTGCACAAAAGATTAACATGAGTTAATCAACTCCACAGCAACTACATAAATTTATCCACTAACCATTCAGAAACATCTAAAAGTTGTAACTTCTTCCTGAGTCTCTCCATCAGTGTCGACTCCGGTTTGAACAATGTAAGGCTGAACACCGTTACTGACAATCCTCATTTTGGCTGCGTGAGATTCTCCAGCTTTGTTGTTGTTGAGCGACCGAAGCGCGAGCCGTTAAAGCTCCGCCCTCTTCTGGAAAGGGGGCGGGAGCAGCAGCTCATTTGCATTTAAAGGGACACACACAAAAACGGCGTGTTTTTGCTCACACCCAAATAGGGGCAAATTTGACAAGTTATAATAAATGATCTGTGGGGTATTTTGAGCTGAAACTTCACAGACACATTCTGGAGACACCAGAGACTTATATTACATCTTGTGTTATAGGTCCACAGTAACTCTTCATAGACAAACACTGATCCTGATAACAGGGAACGTTCTGGCAAGGTTCTCTCAAAGTTATGAACAAACATTAACAAGCATCACTCAGTGAGCAACATGTGCTCGATGTGTTTGAGCTCAATTTAACAGGAGAAATGAAGGAGATAAAGAGGGAGATGGAGGAGATCAATAACCTCACAAGATTCTCACTCTCAGAGCAATTACACAATCAGAGACGGATCACAGCGATGGTCCTGTAATGAAAGCGTTTCATCTTCAATCAGATAAAAGTTTGAAGCCATTTACAGAATCTAAACATCAACTTGATGCACAGCGAGTGATTTTGTGTCGTTTCAGCTCAGATTATTAGAGGAACTGATCGGTTCAGGCCACAATTCACTCCCTGCAGGTTTTACAAGAAAGAGAGGCTCATTCAACACAGTGTTACACTGCTGACCAGTGTTGCATTACAATTGAGTTACGTAATCTAGTAGTCAAATTTACAACAAATTACCTGAGTTACTTTTTCAGGTTTTTCCATGTACTGACATCTCTCCTAAAAATAAAAAAAGGTGCAGAGATGCTTATTGTAGTCCTAGACTAAATGTGAGCAGATATTTGCTTTTCATAGATTTATCAGCTGAAAGGTTTGTTTGAGCGGCGCCCTCTACTGTTCAGCCTGAGGCTTATTCATTTCACTTCTGGTGTGAAAGAGTCTTTACAATTGCCAAAAATAGAACTTTTGAGGTTTTTGCTATTAAAAAAAACAAGCAAGCCCAGCCATATTAGTAAATGCTGATACTAACATGAACTACCATAACTAGCTAACTAATCTTAACAAATGAGACCTTACTGTAAACTGTTACCCACAATACTCATTATTTGGCCTCACATGCAGTTTCAGCTTCTGTCCATCTTCTGAAGCAGACAGGTATAGAAAGGCTAGAGCTTCTGATGTCTGTTCACGGCCCAGATTGTGACGGATGTGATTTCAGAAGTGATTCGCCTCTCGATGTGGAAAATTCCATCTGCAGCACACACCCGAGACGAGCTCGGAATAGAATGTGAATAACCTTTTTGATATGTAATTTTAAGTTATAATGGAAATGAAGGTCAGAAGGGCTGAGTTCCTACAGAATGAACAGATGGAAACCTTCAGATCAAGTGCTCTTAAAGTCCTGTGCTTCATCTGCATTATGAATATTATGAATTACAAAAATGAAGTATATTATGAATATTGTTGGCTCTTTGACGAATTGTTTTTGTTTGCTTTGGATAAAAGCATCTGCTAAATGCATAAATGTAAAGAAACGTAATGTACATTTAGAAGGTATTTAGAGAAAATAAACCAATGACGACAAAAAAGTTACAGTGTTCATAAACTGATGAAGACGAATGTGACGAGGAGATACGACCACATCTCAGCACAACATGATGCTCTTCCTCAGTGTTTCTGTCTCGTTCTCCAGCACAAATATCTAAACATTCTTAAATCAAGATACATTTACTGGAGAAGAAAAATGACAGAAGAAGAGAAATGTATAAAAAAGAACAAATATCTGCCAATGGGGTCAGAAAAAACATTTGAATTAGCTTAGTTTTTCTCACCCCATGAGTTTATTTTGGACTTCAGGACTGAATCTAATGATGTTGTTCAGTGTTTTTCCTGAATGTGTCGTTTTCTGTGTCCTCGTTAGTCAGAGTTTCTCAGTGAAACACAAATGACCGGCAGCGTCACGCATCACTGTTAAAATTCAGTTTCATCTGCAGCAGAAGAACTGCAGCGACAGCGTCTCGTACAGTCTGAGCAACAAAAACACATTCAGCCTCGAGAAACACAACGGACACTCTGAGCATCTGACGCTTTCAGCCTCATTGACTTCGGTTTTTGAATACTTGTCTCAAGGGGGATTTGAGACCCAACCAGAAACACACACACACACACACACACACACACACACGTACCTGTGATTCAGCAACAATCACAGTCTGTCAGAGTCGAAACGCTTCAATCCAGTCCTGATCTCTGATGATCTTTCTAGAAAAGACACAAGTGTAATTGGGAAATTAACATCTTTTAATCATCTTATTTGAAAATGTTGAACTATAACCATCATGAAATACTGGCTGAATCAAAGTCTGGTCTATATTAATACTCCTTCAGTCTAAACGCTGTAGTCAGTGTGTCATGTGTGAGTTCAGCATCTGTTAATTAGATCCGCAGTCTCAAAGAGAACGAGCTCTGCAGAAATAAATCCTGCTGAATTAAACCCATTAATCATATGCAAATACTGCTGATGCTCCGCAGGCTTTCTTCAATAAATGTGAAGTTTCACCAAAACTCAAACATACAAACAGACGCTTGTGAATGAAGATCTCCATGTCAAAGTCAAGTTAAATGTATTTGAACACCATTTTTCACAATTCATTTTCTTTCAAAGCAGCTTTACAGAAAATCATTCACATTTATCAGATTAAAGCATGTGTGTCTTTGTGTTTCAGACTCAGCGTTACGAAGAGGAGAAGAGATCTCTGAGTCGAGAGATCGTCACGCTCAATAAACACCTGGTGGACGCCAAGATCACCATCCAGAAGCTGCGAGCGGATAACGTACGTACGACTCAGAAACACACGATGCTGAATGTTTCATCATCCCACAGGCTCACAGGAAGTCATCCTCTGCCAGCAGGAAGTCTTCTTTGAAGGTTCCTGACGCTGGGATCTCTGTGATGAAGCTGCTGCTGCTTCAGCCTCCACATGGTTTCTCTCTAGGTTCACTAGATAGTGTCCACTGAGCCAGTGTTCCCTCTCAAACACTTGTGGTTCAGAGATATAGAGAGTTCAAGAGACTAATGGATCATCAGCATGTCGAAACAGCCAAATTCAGATCAAATGAAATGAGTAAAGACATTTGTCAGTAAATGTTTGCATTGTATACTGAATAATCATTTGTCAAATTAAATCATGTAAGTAACGGTTTATAACGGCAATAACGGTTTGTGTTTCTCTGCAGGATCTGTACAGGAAAGACTGTAATCTGGCAGCTCAGCTGCTCCAGTGCGGAAAATCTCCTTACAGATCGCACAGACTGTCTGAGGTACACACACACACACACACACACACACACACACGTTGGATTTCCATGTTCTATGAGAAATTTCCATAGACATCCCTCTATCCCTCTTACAAAAAGCTTACTGCATTTTTACATTTTTCAAAAAACATCACTTTGTATGATTTATAAGCTGTTTTCCTCATTTTCCACACACTGTGAACACACACATCTGGAGCAGTGGGCAGCTGTTTTTGCTGCGGCACACAGGGATTGGTGTCTTACCTCAGTTGTGGGTAATGAGAGAGGAAGAGAGCGATGTTCATTCACTCTCCCCACAGACATTTCCTGTCAGTACTGAGACTCGAACCCATGACCTTCAGATTACAAGTCTGACTCTCTAACCGTTAGGCCACAACTGCCCATAAACATAGGGTTTACCTGAACCACATACACACACACACACACACACACACACACGCTGAACACACACACACACACACATACACACTCACACACACTGAACACACACACACACACACACACACTCTCACTCACTCACACTCACACTGAACATACACACACACACACACACTTTTCTTTCTCAGAGGGATCCTAAAAATAGCACAACCTTAAAGAAAGTCAGAGGCGCAGCGAATCCTTTTCACTTTAATTCTGCGGTCGCAGGTTTCTAATACGTTGGTTCCTTTCTTTCTCTTTCTGCCGGAGGCCTGACGGGTTTCATTTGAATATAAAGTCTGCTGTTGATGTTGGCAGAAAGAGAAATGTGCTGGTTTTATTGCTGACAGAGTAAAGTCGCTTCATGTTAATCACAGAGAGAGAACAGGGCTCTTGTCCTTCAGATGGATTGAGGATGAAGGTTTCCCTCATGATTCATCATTTGTGCCGTTTCCATCTATCAGAAAAAAGGAACTCACTCATGTATGTTCAGAAAACAGCTCAGATGTGATCGTACAATCAGTGAATCCTCCAGAGCTGATGCCTGTTCTCATTCAGGTCGTGTAACCAGCGCTGTTTTCTAGCATCATGATCAGTGTTGATACTGTTAACAACAGACGAACTATAACAAATATTTAAAAAATGGTTAGATTAAAAATGGTTTTCATTAATTTAAATGAAAATTTAATAGTTAAATATAAATATTAGATGAGAAACTTAAATGAAAAAAAACCAAATGAAAATTAGAACTGATTAATACTTCAAGTTTATGTTGAACTAATAAAAATGATAAAAGTACATAAAATTACTAAAACTTAAACTAAACTAACTACAAAAAATAATTTGAGAGCAATTTGAAACACAATAGTTCTGTGAGAGAACGCAAAGTTTCTTGGGGAAACGCAATAGTTTTGTGAGAGAACGCAAAGTTTCTTGGGGAAACGCAATAGTGCTGTGAGAGAACGCAAAGTTTCTTGGGGAAACGCAATAGTGCTGTGAGAGAATGCAAAGTTTCTTGGGGAAACGCAATAGTTTTGTGAGAGAACGCAAAGTTTCTTGGGGAAACGCAATAGTGCTGTGAGAGAATGCAAAGTTTCTTGGGGAAACGCAATAGTTTTGTGAGAGAACGCAAAGTTTCTTGGGGAAACGCAATAGTCCTGTGAGAGAACGCAAAGTTTCTTGGGGAAACGCAATAGTTTTGTGAGAGAACGCAAAGTTTCTTGGGGAAACGCAATAGTGCTGTGAGAGAACGCAAAGTTTCTTGGGGAAACGCAATAGTTTTGTGAGAGAACGCAAAGTTTCTTGGGGAAACGCAATAGTCCTGTGAGAGAACGCAAAGTTTCTTGGGGAAACGCAATAGTTTTGTGAGAGAACGCAAAGTTTCTTGGGGAAACGCAATAGTCCTGTGAGAGAACGCAAAGTTTCTTGGGGAAACGCAATAGTTTTGTGAGAGAACGCAAAGTTTCTTGGGGAAACGCAATAGTGCTGTGAGAGAACGCAAAGTTTCTTGGGGAAACGCAATAGTTTTGTGAGAGAACGCAAAGTTTCTTGGGGAAACGCAATAGTCCTGTGAGAGAACGCAAAGTTTCTTGGGGAAACGCAATAGTTTTGTGAGAGAACGCAAAGTTTCTTGGGGAAACGCAATAGTGCTGTGAGAGAACGCAAAGTTTCTTGGGGAAACGCAATAGTGCTGTGAGAGAACGCAAAGTTTCTTGGGGAAACGCAATAGTTTTGTGAGAGAACGCAAAGTTTCTTGGGGAAACGCAATAGTCCTGTGAGAGAACGCAAAGTTTCTTGGGGAAACGCAATAGTTTTGTGAGAGAACGCAAAGTTTCTTGGGGAAACGCAATAGTTTTGTGAGAGAACGCAAAGTTTCTTGGGGAAACGCAATAGTTTTGTGAGAGAACGCAAAGTTTCTTGGGGAAACGCAATAGTTTTGTGAGAGAACGCAAAGTTTCTTGGGGAAACGCAATAGTGCTGTGAGAGAATGCAAAGTTTCTTGGGGAAACGCAATAGTCCTGTGAGAGAACGCAAAGTTTCTTGGGGAAACGCAATAGTTTTGTGAGAGAATGCAAAGTTTCTTGGGGAAACGCAATAGTTTTGTGAGAGAACGCAAAGTTTCTTGGGGAAACGCAATAGTGCTGTGAGAGAACGCAAAGTTTCTTGGGGAAACGCAATAGTGCTGTGAGAGAACGCAAAGTTTCTTGGGGAAACGCAATAGTGCTGTGAGAGAACGCAAAGTTTCTTGGGGAAACGCAATAGTTTTGTGAGAGAACGCAAAGTTTCTTGGGGAAACGCAATAGTCCTGTGAGAGAACGCAAAGTTTCTTGGGGAAACGCAATAGTTTTGTGAGAGAACGCAAAGTTTCTTGGGGAAACGCAATAGTTTTGTGAGAGAACGCAAAGTTTCTTGGGGAAACACAATAGTTTTGTGAGAGAACGCAAAGTTTCTTGGGGAAACGCAATAGTTTTGTGAGAGAACGCAAAGTTTCTTGGGGAAACGCAATAGTTTTGTGAGAGAACGCAAAGTTTCTTGGGGAAACGCAATAGTTTTGTGAGAGAACGCAAAGTTTCTTGGGGAAACGCAATAGTGCTGTGAGAGAACGCAAAGTTTCTTGGGGAAACGCAATAGTGCTGTGAGAGAATGCAAAGTTTCTTGGGGAAACGCAATAGTCCTGTGAGAGAACGCAAAGTTTCTTGGGGAAACGCAATAGTTTTGTGAGAGAACGCAAAGTTTCTTGGGGAAACGCAATAGTGCTGTGAGAGAACGCAAAGTTTCTTGGGGAAACGCAATAGTGCTGTGAGAGAACGCAAAGTTTCTTGGGGAAACGCAATAGTGCTGTGAGAGAACGCAAAGTTTCTTGGGGAAACGCAATAGTTTTGTGAGAGAACGCAAAGTTTCTTGGGGAAACGCAATAGTCCTGTGAGAGAACGCAAAGTTTCTTGGGGAAACGCAATAGTTTTGTGAGAGAACGCAAAGTTTCTTGGGGAAACGCAATAGTTTTGTGAGAGAACGCAAAGTTTCTTGGGGAAACACAATAGTTTTGTGAGAGAACGCAAAGTTTCTTGGGGAAACGCAATAGTTTTGTGAGAGAACGCAAAGTTTCTTGGGGAAACGCAATAGTTTTGTGAGAGAACGCAAAGTTTCTTGGGGAAACGCAATAGTGCTGTGAGAGAATGCAAAGTTTCTTGGGGAAACGCAATAGTCCTGTGAGAGAACGCAAAGTTTCTTGGGGAAACGCAATAGTGCTGTGAGAGAATGCAAAGTTTCTTGGGGAAACGCAATAGTCCTGTGAGAGAACGCAAAGTTTCTTGGGGAAAACGCAATAGTGCTGTGAGAGAATGCAAAGTTTCTTGGGGAAACGCAATAGTTTTGTGAGAGAACGCAAAGTTTCTTGGGGAAACGCAATAGTTTTGTGAGAGAACGCAAAGTTTCTTGGGGAAACGCAATAGTTTTGTGAGAGAACGCAAAGTTTCTTGGGGAAACGCAATAGTGCTGTGAGAGAATGCAAAGTTTCTTGGGGAAACGCAATAGTTTTGTGAGAGAATGCAAAGTTTCTTGGGGAAACGCAATAGTCCTGTGAGAGAACGCAAAGTTTCTTGGGGAAACGCAATAGTGCTGTGAGAGAATGCAAAGTTTCTTGGGGAAACGCAATAGTTTTGTGAGAGAATGCAAAGTTTCTTGGGGAAACGCAATAGTCCTGTGAGAGAACGCAAAGTTTCTTGGGGAAAACGCAATAGTGCTGTGAGAGAATGCAAAGTTTCTTGGGGAAACGCAATAGTTTTGTGAGAGAACGCAAAGTTTCTTGGGGAAACGCAATAGTTTTGTGAGAGAACGCAAAGTTTCTTGGGGAAACGCAATAGTTTTGTGAGAGAACGCAAAGTTTCTTGGGGAAACGCAATAGTGCTGTGAGAGAACGCAAAGTTTCTTGGGGAAACGCAATAGTGCTGTGAGAGAATGCAAAGTTTCTTGGGGAAACGCAATAGTTTTGTGAGAGAACGCAAAGTTTCTTGGGGAAACGCAATAGTGCTGTGAGAGAATGCAAAGTTTCTTGGGGAAACGCAATAGTTTTGTGAGAGAACGCAAAGTTTCTTGGGGAAACGCAATAGTCCTGTGAGAGAACGCAAAGTTTCTTGGGGAAACGCAATAGTTTTGTGAGAGAACGCAAAGTTTCTTGGGGAAACGCAATAGTGCTGTGAGAGAACGCAAAGTTTCTTGGGGAAACGCAATAGTTTTGTGAGAGAACGCAAAGTTTCTTGGGGAAACGCAATAGTCCTGTGAGAGAACGCAAAGTTTCTTGGGGAAACGCAATAGTTTTGTGAGAGAACGCAAAGTTTCTTGGGGAAACGCAATAGTCCTGTGAGAGAACGCAAAGTTTCTTGGGGAAACGCAATAGTCCTGTGAGAGAACGCAAAGTTTCTTGGGGAAACGCAATAGTTTTGTGAGAGAACGCAAAGTTTCTTGGGGAAACGCAATAGTGCTGTGAGAGAACGCAAAGTTTCTTGGGGAAACGCAATAGTTTTGTGAGAGAACGCAAAGTTTCTTGGGGAAACGCAATAGTCCTGTGAGAGAACGCAAAGTTTCTTGGGGAAACGCAATAGTTTTGTGAGAGAACGCAAAGTTTCTTGGGGAAACGCAATAGTGCTGTGAGAGAACGCAAAGTTTCTTGGGGAAACGCAATAGTGCTGTGAGAGAACGCAAAGTTTCTTGGGGAAACGCAATAGTTTTGTGAGAGAACGCAAAGTTTCTTGGGGAAACGCAATAGTCCTGTGAGAGAACGCAAAGTTTCTTGGGGAAACGCAATAGTTTTGTGAGAGAACGCAAAGTTTCTTGGGGAAACGCAATAGTTTTGTGAGAGAACGCAAAGTTTCTTGGGGAAACGCAATAGTTTTGTGAGAGAACGCAAAGTTTCTTGGGGAAACGCAATAGTTTTGTGAGAGAACGCAAAGTTTCTTGGGGAAACGCAATAGTGCTGTGAGAGAATGCAAAGTTTCTTGGGGAAACGCAATAGTCCTGTGAGAGAACGCAAAGTTTCTTGGGGAAACGCAATAGTGCTGTGAGAGAATGCAAAGTTTCTTGGGGAAACGCAATAGTCCTGTGAGAGAACGCAAAGTTTCTTGGGGAAACGCAATAGTGCTGTGAGAGAATGCAAAGTTTCTTGGGGAAACGCAATAGTCCTGTGAGAGAACGCAAAGTTTCTTGGGGAAAACGCAATAGTGCTGTGAGAGAATGCAAAGTTTCTTGGGGAAACGCAATAGTTTTGTGAGAGAACGCAAAGTTTCTTGGGGAAACGCAATAGTGCTGTGAGAGAATGCAAAGTTTCTTGGGGAAACGCAATAGTTTTGTGAGAGAACGCAAAGTTTCTTGGGGAAACGCAATAGTTTTATGAGAGAACGCAAAGTTTCTTGGGGAAACGCAATAGTTTTGTGAGAGAACGCAAAGTTTCTTGGGGAAACGCAATAGTGCTGTGAGAGAACGCAAAGTTTCTTGGGGAAACGCAATAGTTTTGTGAGAGAACGCAAAGTTTCTTGGGGAAACGCAATAGTCCTGTGAGAGAACGCAAAGTTTCTTGGGGAAACGCAATAGTTTTGTGAGAGAACGCAAAGTTTCTTGGGGAAACGCAATAGTTTTGTGAGAGAACGCAAAGTTTCTTGGGGAAACGCAATAGTTTTGTGAGAGAACGCAAAGTTTCTTGGGGAAACGCAATAGTTTTGTGAGAGAACGCAAAGTTTCTTGGGGAAACGCAATAGTGCTGTGAGAGAATGCAAAGTTTCTTGGGGAAACGCAATAGTCCTGTGAGAGAACGCAAAGTTTCTTGGGGAAACGCAATAGTGCTGTGAGAGAATGCAAAGTTTCTTGGGGAAACGCAATAGTCCTGTGAGAGAACGCAAAGTTTCTTGGGGAAACGCAATAGTGCTGTGAGAGAATGCAAAGTTTCTTGGGGAAACGCAATAGTCCTGTGAGAGAACGCAAAGTTTCTTGGGGAAAACGCAATAGTGCTGTGAGAGAATGCAAAGTTTCTTGGGGAAACGCAATAGTTTTGTGAGAGAACGCAAAGTTTCTTGGGGAAACGCAATAGTGCTGTGAGAGAATGCAAAGTTTCTTGGGGAAACGCAATAGTTTTGTGAGAGAACGCAAAGTTTCTTGGGGAAACGCAATAGTTTTGTGAGAGAACGCAAAGTTTCTTGGGGAAACGCAATAGTTTTGTGAGAGAACGCAAAGTTTCTTGGGGAAACGCAATAGTGCTGTGAGAGAACGCAAAGTTTCTTGGGGAAACGCAATAGTGCTGTGAGAGAATGCAAAGTTTCTTGGGGAAACGCAATAGTCCTGTGAGAGAACGCAAAGTTTCTTGGGGAAAACGCAATAGTTTTGTGAGAGAACGCAAAGTTTCTTGGGGAAACGCAATAGTGCTGTGAGAGAACGCAAAGTTTCTTGGGGAAACGCAATAGTTTTGTGAGAGAACGCAAAGTTTCTTGGGGAAACGCAATAGTTTTGTGAGAGAACGCAAAGTTTCCTGGGGAAACGCAAAGTTTGTTGAGAGAATGCAAATGTTTTACTATTTTTGATCACCATGTCCCTTTAGGAGCTCTGTAGACAACAGATAAAGAGTTTCTTCTCTATGAATGGTTTCACATCTCTATTGAGTTTCTCTCATTGGTGTCTCTGTTTGTGATTGTTTGCAGCTTCCCGCTGATCTTCAGGAGCGAGTGAGTTCCCACATGGAGAAGCAGGGTCACAGGCAGAGCGTAGCGCTGCATCACTCCTGCTCAGACGCCGTTCCCACTGCTGTTATCGGCAGGGTCCTGGAGAAACCGGAGCCCGGGAGAAGCTGTCCGGTCACACGCTCGCCGAGTCCTCAAGCTCAAGAATTCCCATCTGGCACAGACAAAGTTCAGAGGCGTGCGGCATATAAGTTGTCAGATCTATACTGCAGCGACACTGCTCTATACTGTCCCACTGATGAGCGGCGGCACGACCGCTGGCCGGAGCGACGGCAGAGTGCAGACCAGAGCGGACAGATCCGAGGACACACTGACAGCAACCCGGAAGACGAGAGTTTGCCTCAGACTTTCTCTCTGCATGAAGACCCTTTCGGATCTCTTCCGGCCTGTTATTCCAGCTTCAGTATGGCGTCGGATGAGAAGGCTCAAGTGTCATCATCCCAGCAGGCTCTGTTCACTGACTGGCGTGATGGAGACTATGAGCACAAGAACCCATCCTCATATGGAAAGGAACATCTGGGATTTTCCAAGTCGAGCAGCTTCCAGCACGCCGCTCAGAATGGCGGTTCTCTGGCACACGGCTACAGCGTATCTGGAGCTCACGGGGACAGACATGTCCACGACCCTGAGGATCCGACGGGCGGCTGGAGGCAGATGAGCGTGGAGGACATGAACACCTTCTTCTGTAGCCCTGGACGTGCTTCGCCCTTCAGTTTCTCAGAGCGGCACTTTGCGGTCAGTCCAGCCAAGATCAAACTGGGTCCCCTTTACAGCAGCTTCCAGGAGGGAGACCATGTCTTCCACACGCGTGCACCGGATCTGCGGTTCCCTGCGTCAGCGGGATCAAGTCCCGCGCTGAACCCAAAGATTAGCCTGAATGCATTGAAAAGGGGCTTGATGTTCCGCTCAAAGGATGCTGGTCAGGACTCAACGAGCAGCTTCTTCCAGGACAAGCAGAACACGGATGAAGACGCTTTACGGAGAGATTACGTAGATGAAAGTCCCAGTAGTTCTGTCGAGTCACTAAAGAGTCTGGACATCCAGCACTACAAGAAGGATCTTCAGAAAAAGACGCCACAGCATCAAAAGTTTGGAAACGCGGGACTCAGTCGCAAAGACAGTCTTACCAAAGCACAGCTTTATGGAACGCTGCTTAACTAACCATCAGTGTTCAACGTACTGCGGTTCACTGCAAAAACTGATGTTCTTCCTCAGTGTTTCTGTCTTGTTTTCCAGCACAAATATCTAAACATTCTTAAATCAAGACACATTTACTGGAGAAGAAAAATGACTGAAGATATTAAGCCTTGTTTTCTGAAAAATGCATCAAAATAAAGTGAGTTTGTGCTTAAAACAAGAATATCTGCTAATGGGGTCAGAAAAATAATCTTAATTCAAAGGGAAAACAAATCGATTTTCAGACTCCATTGGCAGATATTTGTCCTTGATTTAAGCACAAACTCACTATATTTAGATGCATTTTTCAGAAAACAAGACTGAGGAACATTTTTTGAAAAGCAGCAGCACTCAAAAACCCATACAGTAAACTAATGTCAACATGTTTGCAAACCATTTTTCTGTTGCAGTTTTATATGGTGGGACTTGATTTTATCATGGTGAGTTTTATTGGATGAAGAAAAATGACCCATGGTTGTATAAGGGGCTTAATGTTACACCTGAAGCGTGCCATTTCTGCGTTTTAAACACTCAAACTCTCCCTTTGGACCCTCATCTGCTATTGGTCAGTCAGACAGATAGCCCCGCCCCAGCCTCACATGATTGGTCGAGTCAGAAGTTGACATGTCAGGCCACTCAATGTTGTGAAAGCATCACTGTCAGACTAACAATGACTAACAGTGTCTCTGAACACTGACACGCCACAAACTAGATGAACATCTCAGCTGCTCCAGCAATCTCAATCTCATCTTTTAATATGCAGAGACAACTGTTACTAAACCATTCTTAGGTTCAGTTTATTGAAAAATATAAACACTGTGTCTCTGCAAATCTATGAAAATTTTTGTTTTGAGCGACTCATCCAGTCCGACACAGTCAGTATTTTATACTTTCATTTGCTTTTTTTATTTCTTGCATTTCTTAGGTTTACTTTTTGCCCATTTCTGTTTGTGTATATGGTACTTTCCATACACAATTAAATTAATCACCAAATTGTTCTTATACAATAAATATATATCTTTACCATTTTTTGTTTACTAAAGCAGCTCCTGTGTTTGAAAATGGTTTAACTGTAAATATGTGTTCATATTTCATCTTCAGGATCATGCAGCAGATCATACGACATTATTCAGGTGCGATGCTGAAGCTCTTCAAACAAACACTGTTTTTATCTACAAGATAAAAAAGGAATTGACATGAAATTCATTTTCATAGAAAACTGTTTCTTGACGCATGTTTCCATATATCTGCTGCATTTTTCTTTACTAAATAAACTTTAATGATGGACTTGTTTTAATGTCGTTTCTTAGTGTGAATTGATGAGTAAATTAGAGATTAACTAAGATTAACAAAAGTATTTTTCATTCAGTGGATTCTGCTGTTTAACGTCATGTTTTTCAAATCTTCATATTGAAACACTAAAAGCATTAAAAGGAAATGATTCATGTCACATAATTATAAAGCTCTTTGGCAGATGAAGGATCAGGTCCATATCTTGATCTCTCCCGTCCAATCACAGGTGGCTGTGACGGCGGAGATCACGGGATGGATCGCGGCGCACACACACGCGTGTTCATGAGCGTCCAGCGTCTTCAGGCTCCGTGAGCTCTGATAGTCGTAGAAGTGCACAGAACCTGTAGAACTACCAGAGACCAGTACGCTTCCGTCTGCGGAGAACCCACAATGCACCGCGAAACCCTCCACCTGCAACCAATGAGACGAGAGATTTCAGTCACATGATCAGTCACATGACCTGCTCTGGATATGTCAGTGGCGCTGACCTTGTGTCCCTCGTATCTGCGTCTCTTGTTCATGCGGTACGGCCGCTGGGAGGAGAACAGGGCGATGTAGCCGCCGTTGGTCTGAGCGATGAAGCTGTCGTCCAGCGGGTGAGCGCTCAGACTCGGACAGGTGTAGCGCTCCTGACAACATCAACAACATGAGTCTGCATTCATCTGAAAACACTGAGACGCTTCACAGAAATCATAGGGCCCTAGCGTTAAACACCATTTGTCATGTATCTGGATGAATGTGGACGCATCCTCAGAGAAGGTTCTTACGTGGAATATCTGGTTGGAGAGTTTGGCGGTCGTCTCAAAGTCCCAGGCGATAAGCGTTCGCTCGGCCGAGTCTCGACTGACGGCGTCGGTGCTGCTCACGAACTCTCGGCCGCCGCTCAGAAACAAGACGTCCAGCGTCTGCTGAACTGCAGCTTTATACACGTGCAGCACCTGCGACACACATAGCGTCTGTCAGTCCTGTCCAAAGGCTCATGGGAAGGGTCTGGAATCAGACTGACCTTACGGCAGCGGGCGTCCCAGGCTTTGACCTCTGAACTGAAGCCGCCACTCAGGAACACGTCGGGGTCGGAAGGTCGCGGGGCGACGCAGGTCACCTTAAAGCCGTTCTCCATCTGAGCGATGGTCTGACCTGAGGAGCCATCAATCAATCAATCAATCAATCGTTACTTTACTTTAAAGGACACTCGATATTCAGTAATACTGTAGATTTGTCTGCACTGACACTATCAGAACTTGATCTGAATTATGACTCTATCGTCTTAGTTTCATAATTGACGTGTTTGAGGACAAACTGTGATTGCTGGTAAAGCAGCTCTTTATTAGCTGCTGATTAATTAAACTGACAATTCATATGATGATCAACTCATCCACGCATATTAATGATATTTAATATTTCAAATTTAATATTTGCATATGATCAAGTTGGATTTGATCTCAGTCTCTGCTGCGACTTCACTGTTTTTCTGTAACACTTTACACTAAGATCTCATTTGTTACCATCAGATAATAAAAATCTAATTCTTCATGGTTTGTTCATGTGCACAGTGCATTAAATAATGTTAACAGATACAACTTTAGTTTAAAAAATGTATTAAATGTTGAAATTAACATTAAGATTAATAAATGATTTGAAGTATTGTTCACTGTTAACTAATGACATCTTATTGTAAAGTGTGTTTCTGTGAATGGGGAGAATGTGATGTTTGGGGAGCCGATAAGAATCCTCCTCCTGCATAATTAACACGCTTCCTCAGTGTTTTTAATTAAGAAATGTAATTATCACAGCGCTGACGGCCGATAAGAAAAGTGTCTCATGATGAGCAGCTGGATGTGCAGTAAAACACAATGCAAAAATGTGACTTCTCCAGTAAATGTGTCTTGATTTAAGAATGTTTAGATGTTTGTGCTGGAAAACAAGACAGAAACACTGAGGAAGAGCATCAGTTTATTGCATTTATTGCACAGAAGTTGATCTTGAATCCTCCATCTTTCTGCACTGAATGACTTTTATCTGTGCGGAGAATAAAAACATCCTCCATGTTCCAGCTGGAATACGGCGTCTGTCCTGATATGATCCGCCACAGACGGACTCTCAGGACATTTATCAGGATAATATCAGAGTCGGTTTATGGAGTGAGAGTCGTGCTGTGGAGGGAAACTCACCCGTCTCCACGTCAGTGAGCGCCGCCGTTCCGTCAAACGAGCCTGAGAGGAGGCGTCGCCCGCACGCCAGCCAACACGCATCACGCACCGCGCCGCGGTGGGCGGAGTAAGTCTGTAAGCACCGCCCACCGCCAACACCGTCCCACACCTACACACACAGAGATTCGGCTCAATGAGAACATGAAGTGTTACTCTATTCTTTGAAATAAATAAATACAACGAACTCGACAGTCACTCATTCTGTCATGACAGATCTCACATTAAAACCCTCCTATTTGATTTTTAAACTGCTTGAAACACTGGTGGTTAAACTTTATTTCTTCTTTTTCTCATTCAGGGTCATGAATGTGCATACAAAGTTTTGACAAGTCTGTGTTTTGGAGAGGTTGTACAGGTTTAGGAGACTATGATGGTGTTTGAGGTCAAACTGAGCCTCACTGGTTTCAATGCAATTCACCAAAATTCAACTATTGGAAAGACAGTAAACAGGTAAAACTTTTTCATAGCTTGTCAACTACTAAAATATAAAATACATGAGAAATTATGAAATTTAAGACTTATATTTATACATATATTATATACATGAAATCTGTGGGGCTATTTTTGAATATAAAAATGTTGATCAAATTGACCCGAAACAGAAAGGGAGGAACTATTTCACTAGAGGAGTTCAGAATTTCACACTTATTTATTCTCAGACATTTGGAAGCCCATTTCTGCCACATAAGGAAAAAAAATCATGCTTTGGAAAGTCTTAATTATGACATAAAAAGTCAAAATTATGACATACTAATTCATATTCACGACATACTAAGTTATACTAACTATGACATGTCATAATAACAGTAAAATCTGACTTCATAACATTAAAACCTGTAATTAAGTCATAATTAAAAAATTTTTGTCAAAATTGACATAAAAAGTGAAAGTCAATTATGAGAGCAGAAATTATGACATTAACTCAATTATGACATACTACGTCATAATTTTGACTTTTTGCCATAATTATGACATATATAGTCACAATTACAGTTACATCTGACTAAAAAGTCAAAAAGTCAAAACTGACAAAAGCGAAAATTATGATATGCTACGTCAATTTAGAATTTTTGTCATAAAGTCAAGTATGAGGCGAAGTTGACATATTAATCAATTATGACATACTAGGTCAAAATTCTGAGATTAAAAAGTCAAAATTATTTGGTGGAAATGGGCTTCTGTACTGACAAGCTACAATAGAGTTTTATATAAAAACATGATTATTTAGTGTTTTTTGCAGTGTTGATTTTTGGGTGAATTGCGTGGACGGGAATGATCCCGAATCACTGCAGATAAAGCCAGTGTTCAGAGGAAGAGGTGAATGAATGAATGTCCTGTAAGGATGCAGATACAGCTGGAGCGTCTCTGGTGTTCAGGATCAGAGCGGCGGCTCCACTGACTGATGACGTGCCGCTCCTCGACCCTCCAGACGCTTCCTCCTCTCATTATTAAACTCACACACATCAAACAGCATCTGATAGCGGCGGCTCTCATATCCGGCCGAGACGCCGCGGGCAGAACAAGATTAGCGTGATCCAACATCACCTCACCAACACCGCTGCACAATCAAATCCAACAGAAACAGACTGAAGTCAACTCAAACACACACCACAGATGAAAAACTAGTCTCTGGTCTATCGATCTTTAAACCACAGCATCTGTCCTCAGCGAACAGGCAATTTCTCATGAATATTTGAATGGTTCATTATGAGGGCTGGTCGCAGCACAGGTGCATGAAACTAGTTCAGCGGTGTCTGAATGTGCGTCATTTCACCTCTCCTCAGGACATGAACGTGAGCGCGCGTCTCTCCTGGGCCTCGACACACATAATGACCTGACCGTGATGGAGCTGCTCCGCATCAGAGACGTCTACATCAAGCTGCTCTTCCAACATCAGAAAATTCTGCCTGAACACTGTGGATATGTTTACATCCACATGTTTTATGGGAATTGTGGGATGCTGCATAAGAAAACGCTGGATGGAAACGCCAAGATCCACATCAGCATAAAAAGCACTTGTGCTTAAAGGTTCACTATGTACACTGAACAAAATTATAAACGCAACACTTTTGTTTTTGCCCCCATTTTTAATGAGCTGAACTCAAAGATCTGAGACTTTTTCTGTGTACACAAAAGGCCTATTTCTCTCAAATATTGCTCACAAATCTGTCTAAATCTGTGTTAGTGAGCACTTCTCCTTTGCTGAGATAATCCTTCCACCTCACAGGTGTGGCATATCAAGATGCTGATTAGACAGGTGTAATAATCAATAATGCAATAATAAACTCGCAATTGCGAGAAAAAAGACAGAATTGTGAGATAAGGTTAGGTTGGGTTAGTTTAGGTTAGACTGGGTTAGGTTACTTCAGTTTAGGCTGGATTGGGTTGGGTTAGTTTAGTTTAGGTTGGTTAAGTTGGATTGGGTTAGGTTGGGAATGGGATAGGTTAGTTTATGTTACTTCAGTTTAGGTTGGGATAGATTGGATTGGGTTAGTTTAGGTTAGTTTAGTTTAGGTTGGGATAGGTTAGGTTGGGTTGGGTTAGTTTATGTTACTTCAGTTTAGGTTGGGTTAGTTTAAGTTAGGCTGGGATAGGTTAGGGTGGGTTAGTTTAAGTTAGTTTAGTTTAGTTTAGGTTGGTTAAGTTGGATTGGGTTAGGTTGGGAATGGGACAGGTTAGTTTATGTTACTTCAGTTTAGGTTGGATTGGGTTAAGTTGGGTTAGTTTAGTTTGGGATAGGTTAAGTTAGGTTGGGATAGGTTAGGTTAGGTTGGGTTAGTTTATGTTACTTCAGTTTAGGTTGGGTTAGGTTAAGTTAGGTTGGGATAGGTTAGGGTGGGATAGATTGGATTGGGTTAGTTTAGGTTGGGTTAGTTTAGGTTAGTTTAGATTGGGATAGGTTAGGGTGGATTGGGTTAGGTTAGTCATACCTTGCAGGTCTTGTCCATGGACGCAGAGAGCAGCAGATGACTGAGATGATCCACTGGACTCCACTGCAGGGTGTTCACTGGACCCTGATGGGCCTGAACGCAACACTGCAGTCGTCGGGGCAGCTCGGCCCGTCCGTGCTTACGTCCCAGGAACGGCCGGACTCTCTCCGACACCTCGGACAGCAGATGAGCTCCAGCGGATGGACGTGTGTCCTGTGTCTCCGGTGTCTGGACCGCTGCAGTGGACATGCGCTGTCTTTTAGGAATATACGGCCTGACTGCGGCCGGCTGCAGCTGCGCTCTCTTCATGCAGCCGGATGAGCTCTGAGCTGCTGCTGATGATGAAGATGATGATGAGGAGCTCATGGTGAGGGCTTCATCATTATAAAGCTCCAGATGAGGCTGAGGAGCAGCAGACAGACGTTCTTGATCCGGATCACTGTCAGAATCCTCATAATCCACCAGTGAAGCCATGATGATCACTCACAAACCACCACATGTGTCTGCATGGATAAGAATTATTTTTAATGTTTATACGTGTGTGTAAATTAATTAATTAAAATTAGAAAGTAAATAAATTAAAATAAAACAATTACACTAAGAAAGAATAATATTCTTATTAATAAAACGGTCAAACAAGAGTTCAACTATTGTAAACAGAGAGAATATTACAAGTTTTTTTAATATAAATTACAGAAAAATAAAACGCCAAATGTATCTTGAATTTATTATAATAATTAAAAGCAGCAGAAGACACTAGATAGTCCAAAAACTCACATTAAACGACGAGTAACTGACATCAACATCATCTGTCCGCCAAATCATAATATAAGCATTTGTGTATCCGTTTAAACCCGTTTGTATAACTATACAGAGGGTCGGTATATTCTTGTTTATATGATGAATATTCGTGTCTGTCGCGCGGTGTTTAATTTGAAATATCAGACAGCGAAACTCCGGAAGAGCGAGTGAGGAACTTAGAGACAAGATAAGAGTCTCGTTTTTAATAAAAAGCTTTTATCCATTACCGTTATCTGAGTAAAACAGAGTACGACTAAAAGTGTCAGCTGCCTCATTTAAATTAACTGTTACATTGGTTTTGTGTGGTAATAATCAGCTTCACTTATTTCTCTGAGAGAAAAGCATCTGTAGAGGAAGCGGCTTGTTTTTGCTACAAAATAAGAGTATCGTTTAAAATAATAATTCGTGTGTATAAAATACACATCCCGTATTAAACAGATTGTATGTATTTCCGTTATCTAAATAAAATAGAGTAGGGATAAAACTGTGTTTAATAACAATAATATTCACTGACAGTGACGTTTGAGAGATGCGACCGGAACTACCTGGAGCGAATGTTTCCGGTAGGGCAGTGATCGGTGTGACACTGGCACAGTCAGTCTGATGCAAGCTGAATGAATTAAATCATCCAACACAAGCCGGTACGTTTGTTTATTCTTCATTACTATTTAATACTGAATTTAACTTGTTATCATTACTCGTGCGAGCGCTGATCATGACACAGATCACAGATCGATGTTTACAGGCTGACATGCGGCAGGCGAGCATATGTCAATGAGGTGTAAGAGTTTCATGTCACAATATAAACAGTCATCATGTTCTTCTGTCAGTCAGTGTGTGTTACAGCTGAAGATGTCGGCAGATTCGAGCCCGATGGGTCTGTATGAGCAGCTCAGAGCTCAGGGAGACGCAGTGAGAGAAATCAAAGCTCAGAAGGGCAATAAAGTGAGTCTCCAGCTGAAAGGCCCCATTTATATTCTCAAAATAATATTATAAATATGTACAAATATTATTCGGAAATTACTGCGTTTCTATTATGTTATTACATTTTCCCCTACTCATTATAACACTGTACTGATGAATTATTTATTTGCTTATTTACTTATTTTAATAAATAAAATATCTATTTGTAATCAAAAGTTTATTTATTGTAAATAGATTTTTATTAAAACTCATAGCATTGTGCTGTAAGATGCATTATTTGTTAGCTTATTTAATCAAATTTTTATATATTTTTTATTGTAATCTAAATTTTTTTTTATACTCAGCACTGTACTGATGCATTATTTATTTGCTTATGTACTTGTTGGAATCTAATTTTTATTTATCTATTTTTAAAATGTTTATTAATTGTATTATCTATTTTTATTTATTGTAATCTATTTCTTAATTATTTTTTTTTAAATACAATTTATTACTTTTACATTTTTACCCAGTTTTTCCTCTTAAACACATTTTTCTTATTTTTATTTTTTTAAATTCAAATTTTTATGTATCTATTTTTTAAATGTTTTATTGTAATGAAATATATTTTCATGATGATTCTGTACACTGTTGAAGCTTAATCAGTACTCACTTCTGGTCATGTGACTGTGTGCTCCTGCAGGCTGATGTTGACGCTGCTGTCCAGTTACTGCTGAAGTTAAAGGCGGACTATAAACAGCTGACCGGTCAGGACTATCAGGCCGGACGCCCACCGACGGACGCTGTGATGAATGATGAAGGTCATGATGATGGAGATGATCAGGTGGATCCGTGGAACGTTTCCACCAGCAGCGCCAAAGGAGTCGACTACGATAAACTCATCGGTTGGTTTGTGTACTAATCCTCATCCTCTGTGTGTGTGTGTGTGTGTGATTTCTGAGCATGTTTTCATGTGTGAATAATGCATTGACGAGGTTCTGCTGCTGTCAGTGCGCTTCGGCAGCAGTAAGATCGATCAGGAGCTGGTGGACAGAATCGCTCGACTCACGGGGAAAACACCACATCGCTTCCTGCGCAGAGGAATCTTCTTCTCACACAGGTGCGTCATTCTCACACACACACACACACACACACACACACACACACACAAACACACAACAACACTGGGAAGGGAGTGGACGTGCATCATAACAAATAAACTCAAATAAATAAATTCAGATAAGTAAATAGATAAATAGATTAAAACAAATAAATAAAAAAGTAGATTAAAATACATAAATACATAAACAAATATATGTAAATAAATAAAATAGGTAGATTAAAAAGCAAATAAATAGATTAAAATAAAAGAAATTACTAATTAAATTACAAAATAAAATAAAAATGGATTAAAATAAATATACATATTAAAATAAATAAAAAATAGATAAATATCAAAATAAATAGTTTAAAATAAAAGATAGATTGAAATAAAAAAAGATAGATTAAAACTAATAAAAATAAAAATAAAAAAAAGTAACTTAATAGAAACATTTTCCAAAAATATTTGACCTTTTCTTTATTATATTATTTTTTCACAGTATAAATGGGGTCTTTTTAAACTTTAAGGCTGGGTGATGATCATATGACATGTTTTGATGGGCAGGGACATGCATCAGATCCTGGACGCGTACGAGAATCAGAAGTCCTTCTATCTGTACACGGGCCGTGGGCCGTCCTCAGAGGCCATGCACGTGGGTCACCTGATCCCCTTCATCTTCACTAAGTGAGTGTCATCCGTGTCCAGTGTGAGTCTGCGGTCAGTTCCGCCGCTGACGGGTGTCCATTGTGTCTCAGGTGGCTTCAGGACGTGTTCGACGTCCCTCTGGTCATTCAGATGACGGATGACGAGAAGTACCTGTGGAAGGACCTGTCGCTGGAGGACTGCCATCGGTACGCGGTGGAGAACGCCAGAGACATCATCGCCTGCGGATTCGACCTGGACAAGACCTTCATCTTCTCTGATCTGGAGTATATGGGGTAAAACTGCTCACGTCTTTCTACTGCAACGTCTTCATGTTGTGTGTCAGTGCTGACAGCAGGTGGCGCTATTACATCTCATCTGCTACTATATTAATATATAACCGCATCTCATCTGCATATGGATATAACTGCTATTATTATTATTATATAACCGCATCTCATCTGCATATGGATATAAGTGCTATTATTATTAATATATAACGCATCTCATCTTCACATGGATATAAGCGCTATTATTAATATATAACTGCATCTCATCTGCGTACGGATATAAGCGCTATTATTATTATATAACCGCATCTCATCTGCACATGGATATAAGCGCTATTATTATTATTATATAACCGCATCTCATCTGCATATGGATATAAGTGCTATTATTATTAATATATAACGCATCTCATCTTCACATGGATATAAGCGCTATTATTAATATATAACTGCATCTCATCTGCATACGGATATAAGCGCTATTATTATTATTTAACCACATCTCATCTTCACATGGATATAAGCGCTATTATTATTATTATATAACCGCATCTCATCTGCATATGGATATAAGTGTTATTAATATATAACCGCATCTCATCTTCATATGGATATAAGTGCTATTATTATTAATATATAACCGCATCTCATCTTCATATGGATATAAGCGCTATTATTACTAATATATAACCGCATCTCATCTTCACATGGATATAAGTGCTATTATTATTATTATTATATAACCGCATCTCATCTGTGTACGGGTATAAACGCTATTATTATTATATAACTGCATCTCATCTTCATATGGATATAAGTGCTATTATTATTATAAGTGCGCAGATGAGATGCTATTATTATTATTATATAACTGCATCTCATCTGCGTACGGATATAAGTGCTATTATTAATATATAACTGCATCTCATCTTCACATGGATATAAGTGCTATTATTATTATTATATAACTGCATCTCATCTGCGTACGGATATAAGTGCTATTATTATTATTATTATTAAATAACTGCATCTCATCTTCATATGGATATAAGTGCTATTATTATTAATATATAACCGGATCTCATCTTCATATGGATATAAGTGCTATTATTATTAATATATAACCGCATCTGCATATGGAAATAAGTGCTATTATATTGTTTGTATGTTCTCAAAATGTAACTATCACACAGTTCTAAGATATTGTAAACATTAACATCATGATTTTCTGTAAAGCTGCTTTGAAACTGTATTTATAAATAAATTTGACTTGGCTTGATTTGACTTGAATTTACTGTGAATGTGTTTCTTCCGACAGGGCGAGTCCTTCGTTCTACAGAAACGTTGTGAAGGTTCAGAAGCATGTGACGTTTAACCAGGTCAAAGGCATCTTTGGATTCACAGACAGTGATTGTATCGGTGAGCAGCGCTCTTCTTCTGTCTGAAGTGTTTGAACGAGTGTTCGTCAGTCGGAGTTTAATCGTGTGTGTCTGCAGGTAAAATCAGTTTCCCAGCCATTCAAGCAGCTCCGTCCTTCGGTAACTCTTTCCCGCAGATCTTCGGCGACAGGAATGACGTTCAGTGTCTCATTCCATGTGCCATCGATCAGGTGAGATGCTCAGATCCATCTTCACATACGCTTTCCCAAGCTTATAAAATTATTCACTAGCATTGGACACACTTCAGGCTGGCGCCACCTGGTGGTCAAAACTGTGTAAATGCAGCAAAAACTCAGTACAACTACTACTACTAATTAAAGAGCTACTAATCTCAGGCCGTTAAAGTGTGAAGTGATGCTACTGAACGTCACGTGATCCTCTGTTCCTCAGGATCCATATTTCCGGATGACGCGGGACGTGGCTCCTCGGATCGGCTATCTTAAACCCGCTCTGCTTCACTCCACGTTCTTCCCGGCGCTTCAGGGCGCTCAGACCAAGATGAGCGCCAGCGACGCCAACTCCTCCATCTTCCTGACAGACACGCCCAAGCAGATCAAGAACAAGGTGCTTCTTCACTCTTATTATGAATGAACTAGTGTTTAAGACGTGACAGAGAATCACACGAGCTCTTGCTGCTGCAGGTCAACAAACACGCGTTCTCTGGCGGGAAGGACACAGTAGAGGAGCACAGGAAGTTCGGTGGGAATCCAGACGTGGATGTTTCCTTCATGTATCTGACGTTCTTTCTGGAAGACGATGAACAGCTGGAGAAGATCAGACAGGTGAGATCAGACACCGATGCCGTCAGACTTCAAAAGTCTGACCACAAACAACAAAATACGAATTAAATCTCTAAATACGCCCGGTTGTGTTTCAGGACTACAGGAGCGGCGCTCTGCTCACCGGCGAACTGAAGAAGTGTTTGATCGAGACGCTTCAGCCCATGATCGCCGCGCATCAGGAGAGACGCAAACTGGTGACCGACGAGACTGTCCGACAGTTCATGACCCCGCGGAAACTACGCTTCAACTGCTAGAGGAAACGACAGATCCTTCAGTGCACACCGATCAACCACAGAGAAATGAACTCACTGTCTAATAAACCTGACGCCAACTGTGATGAATAAACAGACAGATGTTGTAAATGACATGTTTATTGTATTACTGATTCTGTGAACATTCAGCTGTGTAAACGGTTCATTTAACATTCATTTAAAAACAGAGATGCATATCTGACAGAATGTGTGCGTTAATGTGTAAACCCCTGATACGAGCTTCACACATTCAGATACAACTGAGATTAAACACAGACAGTTAGTAAAAGGTTAAACCTGATTAACACTAGATATGTTTCCATCCACCTATTTCTATGTGCATTTTGGGATATTGCATAAAAAACGCTGGATGGAAATGACAGGAATACACGAGTTTGAATTCAAACCCTTAAACATTCACGATGCTCTTCAGCAGACGCATCTGGAGGTAGACACTGCAAAACACTCAAATATATATTAATACAGATTATACATATTCACTCTCTGGTTCATGAGCTTCTGCAGCTCACAGTGGAACACAAACGTTATTGTGCATGATGCAAAACTTGTGCAAAAATCTGACCATGACCTTCATGACGCTGAACGCAGGAAGCGAACGACCAGTTCGTACGTGGCAAAAACAGACATGTTGACGGGAAAAGCACGGATGCAGTTTACCGTCAGTCCTCTGAACAGGACGGATGCGCCTTCGGTCCTCACGCTGTGTGTGATGCAGTGAAAGAATCCTCTGTAGCGCCGGCCGCTCACATAGTCCACCTGCAGACGGGCCTTGATCACGTCCATGGGCGTCCCGACGGCCCAGCCGCACATACCGGACACGCCACCGGCCAGAAGAACCACCGGCCAGCCTGAAAACAGACGGTCAACAACAATTTTGCCTGTAGTGAACTCTAGGGTTCTTAACTCAGTTTTATGCCAAAAAGGCACAAAATATCCACGTCTTCAATGATTGCATAATACTTTCATGTTTAATGGGTTATTTCAATTCTTTCTAGTGATAAAGTGCACCAGCTGCTTAATTCATAAAATTCAGCTCAAAATACCCCACAGATCATTTATTATAGCTTGTCAAATTTGACCCTATTTGGGTGTGAGCAAAAACACACAGTTTTTGTGTGTGTCCCTTTAAATGCAAATGAGCTGCTGCTCCCACCCCCTTTCCAGAAGAGGGCGGAGCTTTAACAGCTCGCGCTTCGGTCGCTCAACAACAAGAAAGCTGGAGAATCTCACCCAGACAAAATGAGGATTGTCAGTAACGGTGTTCAGCCTTACATTGTTCAAACCGGAGTCGACACTGATGGAGAGAGTTTAGAAACGTCTAAAAGTTACAACTTTTAGACGTTTCTGAATGGTTAGTGGATAAATTTATGTAGTTGCTGTGGAGTTGATTCAACTCATCCACTAGCATGTGCCGTCATGTTAATCTGTTGTGTTGAATTGACCCTCATTTGTGAAGCAGTCCGGCGTAAATGACTGTATATTATGCTGCTGTCACTTTAACACACAGATCTAATATACACTTGCGATTTCTTTTCTATGCTGTTTATGTTCACAGACATAACTGACTGTGTTTGTGAACCTTGTGTGTATTTGACAGTTTAAGCGCAATAACACGTGAAAGAGAACTTAGTTTGATACTCACATGACGCACCATGTGACAGTCAGCTTTCTGTGCACTCAGAAAACCATATATCAGAAGTTTAGACCAAACAGATGTTTTAGTTTTTTGCAGAGTATCTGTGGCACGAGCTGTACAGGCTCCGCCCTCTTCTGGAAAGCAGGTGGGGAGCAGCAGCTCATTTGCATTTAAAGTCACATGCACGAAAACAGCATGTTTTTCCTTCCACTCAAAAATGGGCATGTATAACATGCTATAATAAATGATCTGTGGGGTATTTTGAGCTGAAACTTCACAGACACATTCTGGAGACACCAGAGACTTATATTACATCTTGTGAAAGGGGCATTATAGGTCCACTTTAAGTTTCGTTACAAGCCGTTTACACAATGACAATAAAAAGCGATTCATGCATTAATATATAGCCCCTTTAAATGTACTGAGTAAGAACTTCTGATGTGTTTATAAGTTCAGGTTTGAGTGATTTTACCTGGCTGATGGTTCTCTGCAGACAGTGAATCACAGATGGTGTTGTAAGTGAGGAAATAGGTGGCGAAGGAGGGTCCGTCGCGCAGGGCTAAAGCAGCAGAACCCTTATAGAGGCCCAGCAGACCCTCGCCGCGGGCGATGCTGAGCAGACAGTGCAGCGGACCGCTGTATCTCCGCCCTTCCATCTGACACTGAAGACGAACCTTCACGATGTCTGCGGGCGACATCACCAAAACCTGAAACCAGAGCAAACGCAGCTGGTTATACATGCAGTGACACACAACACGCGTGGAATGAAGCGATGAAGCGCACCTGAGCGACGCCTCCGGCGAACCCAGACAGAAAAATATGAGCTTTATGGTGAGGATCCGCTGCGCTTCTGTGCCGCATCTGATGCAGGTAATGAAGAACGTTCCTGTAGGTGCCGAAAACCAGAGAGGAGCTGATGGAGACGGTGGTTACCGGCATCGACATCCCTCGATAGAAACCTCTGACCTGAAACACACCGTTATTGTGTTAAAGAGATGGTTGATTATGATTTCACTTCATTTTTAACTTTAGTTAGTGTGTAATGTTGTTTATGATCAAACAGCAACATCTGCAAAGTTACGACGCTCAAAGTTCAATGCAGAGAGAGATATTTTCTTTTACAGAAATCACTTTTTAAACGGCTGGTAGGGACTACAACGAGATTCTTCCTGGGTCGGTGACATCACTAACCCTAAAATTTACATAAACCCCGCCCCCAAGAACACACAACAAAGGGGGCGGGGCCATGTTGGGCTGCTTTAGAGAAGAGGAAGAGTTGTTGTAGTAGAGTATTGTTGACATGCCGTCATTTTACGCCGGACTGCTTCACAAACGAGGGTCAATTCAACACAAAAGATTAACATGACGACACATGCTAGTGGATGAGTTGAATCAACTCCACAGCAACTACATAAATTTATCCACTAACCATTCAGAAACGTCCAGTTTCATTCTAAAAGTTGTAACTTCTTCCTGAGTCTCTCCATCAGTGTCGACTCCGGTTTGAACAATGTAAGCTGAACACCGTTACTGACAATCCTCATTTTGGCTGCGTGAGATTCTCCAACTTTGTTGTTGTTGAGCTGTTAAAGCTCCGCCCTCTTCTGGAAAGGGGGCGGGAGCAGCAGCTCATTTGCATTTAAAGGGACATACACAAAAACGGCGTGTTTTTGCTCACAGCCAAATAGGGGCAAATTTGACAAGCTATAATAAATGATCTGTGGGGGATTTTGAGCTGAAACTTCACAGACACATTCTGGAGACACCAGAGACTTATATTACATCTTGTGAAATGGGCATTATTGGGGCATTATAGGTGCCCTTTAAAGCCCCGCCCTACATTTGTTCTTGTTTGTGAAGCGTTTCACTCTGATATACGACACAATAGCTCGACTTCTGTTTCATGCTAGTGTTTGTGTGACTGATACTCACTCCTTCGGTTCTGCAGGTTCTTCTCACACATTCCCAAACACCAGAATCATGAGTCTGCGTCTGGAGTCTCACCTGCAACATCAGCAGCCGTTACACACCTGGATAGAGCATGTGATGAAGATGATGATGATGGTTTTACCTTCACGGTGTCCAGCGGATACCCCACCGCCACTCCGAACGCTCCTGAACACACACATCATAAACTACATTCGTTATGGACATCAATTATGAATATGATTCTTCAGCTCTAATCAAATGTAGAATAACAGAATATACAGTCATGTTTGAAATGTTGTATAAATATGCAAATTATCTATTTGAGATTTGCCTATTTTTGTTGATCATTTTTAATTGCCTTCTCACGGCCCAAATATCTGCAGATCTCACATTCACACACTGACCTTCATCAGGCTCTGAACAACTGACCCTGAAACCCAGATGATTCACATGATCACGTACCTCCGACAGAACCGGCGATGAAATCTGCGAGATACATCACGATCAGAACCGATCAAGGAGAATCAGAACCGATCTGTCAGAAGAACCAGAACCGATCAAGCAGAAGCATCGGATTCACTCGGTTCGATCCGCTGAACGCGTGACATCATCAGCGGAGAAACGCCGGTTGACGATCTGAAGATGATGAAGATTATGAAGAAAAACGATGCAGAAGATAAGCGCGTGCCGTGTGTCGTAGAGACGGGTGTGTGTGTGTGTGTGTCGCTTTTGTCATTGCAGAAATGTGAAACCGAAGGTCACAGTCTCCTTCAGAACACATTCAGTGCTCGTTCACATGCAGTAAGGCGTGAGTCTCGATGTCTGTGACGCTCTCTGTGTTTACAGTCGCTCTGCCGCGCAGAATATCAGCTGTATCAAATATAAAGACAGCAAGTGTCAGATCAGCGTTTGTGTTCCTGCAGCGGCCGCTGGGTGGCGCTGCTCTTCATTCTGTCACTGCACTGACGATGATGATGATGATGAAGAATTAAAGTTGCAGTCACGTGTTCTACAAATAATTACTGTACCGATTATTCACAGTGAACAGCTTCAGATCCGAGGACTAGTGATCGTTTTATTAATATATAGCTACTCAATTTTATTTATATAGTGCTTTATACAACACAACTTGTTTATGTTTTAAGGACACATCATGGCTGTTTTCATGGCGAGAAACAAAAAATAGTAAGTTTTAGCATGTCTCTCTCTCTCTCTATGTGTGTGTGTGTGTGTATAAAGTGTTTATTCATTTTTATTTCATCTTTAGTTATTTTAGTTCAAGTTAAACTAAATTAAAATGAGAAATGTTGCCTTGGCAATTATCTGAAATAAAATAAGTTTGATTTTATTTCAGATTAGATCATTTTATAGGATGAATAAATAATATATTTAAAGAAATTAAAGATATGGGTTTACATAATATTAAAACAAAATGAGTTGAGTTAGACAATAAAATAACAGGAGACACAACCTCCATATTGGCAAGAATATGCTTGGAAAATTAATGAAATAATTCATAACAGCAAAAAAAATCCATCTTTAGGATGTTGGAGAAGTTGTGGTGAATTTAAAGCTCATTAAACTCATATATTTTAGACTTTTAATTGGACAAAAGTAATTCAGGTAATGGAAGAAATTTTTAAGAAACCAAATATAATAAAGATACAAAATATAGTTTTGGGTATAGGATATATGCTACTTACTAAAGATGAGTTATATTTATTTAGAATACTAAGAATTATGGCTTTTAAAGTAATAACAAAAGTTTGGAGAGAATCCCACGTTTTAAATGATTGGTTAGATTTCTAAAGTACATTCAGTGAGATGAGGTCATGTGAAAAAGAGCAAAACTACACTTCTGGACACTTCTAAAATCAAAGAAAATAAAATTTAATATAAAGGAATATATTACATTACATTAATTACTTTTTTCATATAAAAGGATCCTTTTTAATTTATCTTCATTGTTTATTTATTATTATTATTTGATGTTTAAATAATATTGTATTATTAGTATATTAAAAGAGCTTGATATATATGTGAATGTTAACTTTTTTAATATGTAAAAGTACTTAATTATTGTTCTAATTATGTGTTTTTATGCATTGGTGGAGAGTATATCACAAGAAAAAAATGAAAGTAGAAGAAAACGAACAATTATTGGGGAAAAATATGTCTTTAAAGGAAATGTTTATTTGTATAATTATGTTAAATGAGTTTGAATGGAAAGAAAGTTTATTTTATTTAATGTAACAGTTTAGTCGATAATAACTACATATTAAGTTCTACTGCACTGGAAATCAGATCCTGCAGCATTATGAGTTGATTTACTCTCTCTGGCAGTAAATCGTGTCTGTAAGCACAGACGTGTATGATGATGATGATGATGATGATGGGGGTGTTTCTTCATCCTTGAGTTTCTATTGGTCACAGATGGACTTTCCCCTTCATATCAACTTCATTCAGTAAAAATAGCGGCCCCGTTGGCAGCAGCTGCTGGTGAGCGCAGACCAACACACCGAGCAGAAGACCAGAGGGACAGACCACCGGCTCTTCATCTTCATCATCATCACCTCAGGAATGGCTCTGGACTTTGTTGCAGGATGTATTGGAGGTAAGACACACGTCACATGTCACTTCACTGCACTGCAAGTACAATAATGAGTCGAATAACATGTGAAGTATTGAACAGCATGAATCCTACATCTAGTGTACTGACCTCATGCTGGAGATGAGAATATCTCTCTGGTCAGACTGACTGAGAACGAGCCGTTGTTCCCGACAACTCCTTGACTCCAGACATTCCTACTGTTCTGATGTCAATGCAGCAATTCTTCAGTCTGAAACGCTCATCATCCTTCACATGCTGCTAAATCAAAATCATTCTGAACTGAAGCTCATTGAACAGGAATGATCCTGTGAAGCATGTGTAAGTTTTCCAGACAGTGTTCAGCTCTGTAGATCAACGGCACAGACATCAGTGGATCATGATTCTGTAATCGTCACATCGACAGGTCAAGCAGATCTTGCCACATGCCCGTATGACGCAGGTATTCCAGCGCTGCGCTTTCATTCGACGGGTCAAGGACTCCGGCCGCAGCAGAGCTCAAACACTCGTCATATCTCAAACACGATTGCATCACACGTTTCAGTCAAATATAACATGCTCCTAATCATCATGACAGAGTTAAAACAGGGTCTGAAATCATGAGATTGCCTTCCTGAAGCTCAAACAGTAGAGCAGGTGCTCGCAACACCAAGATCATGGGTTCGATTCCCAGGGAAAGCATGAACTAATCATTCAAATAAATGAAAGTCACTTTGGATACAAACATCTGCCAAATGCATGAATGTAAATGTTCAAAGAGTATAGTGAAACAGATTTGCAACACCAAGGTCGTGGGTTCGATTCCCAGGAAAAGCATGAACAGATTTCATAAAGAATACAGTGAAGTGAATGCAATGTAAATTTCTTTTGGATATATGCATCTGCCAAATTCATTAATGTATTGTAAATGATTAAAAAGTATAATGAAACAGATTTGCAACACCAAGGTCGTGGGTTCGATTCCTACGGAAAGCATGAACAGATTTCATAAAGAATACAGTTAATGCAATGTAAGTCACTTTTTGATACAAGAATCTGCCAAATGCATGAATGTAAATATAAAAATAGTGAAACATTTGAAACACGAAGGTCATGGGTTCGATTCCCAGGGAATGCATGAACAGCTTGCATAAAGAATAAAGTGAATGCAATGTAAGTCACTTTTGGATACAAACATCTGCCAAATACATGAATGTGAATGTTCTCATGTTGCAGGTGCCGCAGGTGTGCTGGTCGGACATCCATTCGACACGGTTAAGGTACGTTTGGCTTGAACACTGAATGCATGTGGGGATGAACCAACAAACTGACAGCTTGTGTTACATAAAGTGTTTTTGCATTCGCGGTTTGATAAATCATCATGTACTAGACTGTACACTCTTAAAACTAAAGGTTCTGTAGTGGCACTGATGGTCCCATGAAGAACCTTAAACAGCCACTGAACCAAAGGGTTCTTCCTCATTTTGGAACCTTTATTTTTAAGAGTTTATAATCAATTAAAATGTACTTACAACTACAAATTATATTAATATGTCAATGATTTAGTTTGACATTTGGGAGTTCCTGTGAAAGAGTAGAGCATGACACTTACAGGCAATGCAAGAACTAATCGAAATGTATAGACCAACAAAAACATATTCTAAGAACATTTTGCTGACATTCCCATTGGATAAAAGCATCTGGCAAATGTGTAGCTGATTTAGTGCATCAACACTGATCAAGAAGCATGTCTTTACTGTGATCAACTACAAACTCCCACTGGACCAACCAACAGCTGAGACACACAAATGCTCAGAGATGTGTGTTGCATTGAGTATTAGAGGTTGTTGTTGTCATTAGTGTTGCATGTGTGTTTCTGTGAATGAAAACTAACACTCAAAGAGAGTTGTTGTACTTAAAGGCAAAGGGCAAGATACACAAACGCCTGCTTCTGATCGAGTCTCACATGAGCTCGTGTATTAAGCGCATATTTCGACCTAAAGCCTCTTTAGCACCAGCCGTTTGAGCCGGAATATCTCTCGTCTTGCCTTGGTGCCTTTAACCTGATCATAACTTCACAGCCGAAGGGTCTTTCACAGCAAAAGTATTGCTTTGTTGTAGATGAGAGTGAGGCTGTTACACCGGCCGCACGGAGGTTTAACCTAGTAAGTAAAGACCAGGTCAATTCCTCTGTTTCCATTGGACTGGAATGTCATTGAATATAATTCCACACACAGCAAGGACAAACATCACCTAGATCTACTTTCATTCACTTCTTTGTGATTTCTGCTGTTTGTCAACCATTACTAGTGGCCTGATTACAGCATTAATTCCTGTTTAATGAGAAAAACTCTCTGTTCTAGGTGCGACTGCAGGTTCAAAGTGTGGACAAGCCCTTGTACCGCGGGACGTATCACTGCTTCCAGTCAATCGTTCGCCAAGAATCGGTGAGTAGGATTTATTATTAGCCTGATGATGTCTTTACAAGCAACAAGCATTGAAAGTTCCTGAACTGCAGATCTTAAAATCATTAAAAATCTCTGGCGTGAAAGTTTAACATGCTGGTTTTAGTTCTAGTTAACTTTAATAACCCTGCTGAGCTCCAGGAGTTACTTGAGACCCGTCAGGAATGAGCACGCGGAGCTAAATTAAGCACAAGGAACATCTATATCTGTCTGAGAGACGAAGGGTTTCGGGTTCTGAAGACATTAACCCTTCACTCCGTTTCTGTTTCTCCAGATGTTGGGCCTCTATAAGGGCATCGGCTCCCCAATGATGGGCCTGACCTTCATCAACGCCATCGTGTTCGGCGTCCAGGGCAACGCCATGCGCATGTTGGCCGCAGACACGCCGCTGCATCAGTTCCTGGCGGGCGCGGCGGCCGGACTCATCCAGTGCGTCATCTGCTGCCCGATGGAGCTGGCCAAGACCCGCATGCAGATGCAGGGAACGGGCCAGAAGAGCCCGTCCAGGAAGCTCTACAAGAACTCTCTGGACTGTCTGGTCCGCATCTACCGTAAGGAGGGAATCCGAGGAATCAACCGAGGAATGGTGACCACCGTCATCCGCGAGACACCCGGCTTCGGCATCTACTTCCTCACCTACGACACGCTGACGCGATCGCTGCGCTGCGAACCCGACGATGGCTACATCATTCCCAAGCTGCTCCTTGCGGGCGGCATGTCAGGAATCGCATCCTGGCTCTCCACCTATCCCGTGGACGTCATCAAGTCGCGCCTCCAGGCGGATGGCGTGGGCGGAGCCAACAGGTACGACGGCATAATGGACTGCGTCCGTCAGAGCTGGCGGCGGGAGGGATGGAGGGTGTTCACTCGCGGCCTGACCTCGACTCTCCTGAGAGCGTTTCCTGTCAACGCCACCACCTTCGCCACCGTCACGCTCTTCCTCATGTACATGCGCGAGGACGAATGCGTGAAGGACTGCGAGTCCATGCCGACCTTGCAGCACAGCAGCCTGTGACTGAAAGACTTCAGCCATGGATCCTTTTGACATGAACTTATGAAGAGAGAAAAGGTCAATCAGGCTGAATAATGATTGATGGACCACTGAAATATTGGGATGAGAGAAAGTCTCCACTGGGTTCAAGGATTCCCACATTTGGCAGTGCTTTTATCCAAGGCCACTTGCACAGTTACATCTGATCAGTTCTTGCTTTCCCTGGGAATCGAATCCATGACCTTGGTGTTGTGAGCGCCGCGATCTACTGTTTGAGCTAAAGATCATCATCCATAGAAACATCTGACGCTGATGAAGGATCTACCGACGTAGAGATGAATCACAGGAGCTTTTGGACAGAACCACATGTGAGAGGCTGAGCTGTGACTTAGTTCTTCTGTCCTGTTCTCACGCTGTCAGAAAAAATGTGCAAAAAATAATTCCTATAAATGATGCAACAGCTTGTCATCTGGAGCATTACTGTCGAAGGGGCACCTTTGTACCTTACTCATAGTAGTACCTTAAGGGCAAGCATTGCATTACAGACCTCTACAGACACGTTGGTTTTACACTGAAACAGTGATAATGTTCACTTCCACAATGTCACGCATTTCCAAGATGTTCGACAAGACAAATCATTACATTATATAGCTGAAAACCATTTCACTTCCACACATTTCCAGGTTCACATCAGTACCTTCTAGAGTAGTAATATTTACCTTATTTCCCTCTAAAAAGGTTCATAGTAGTACCTGGAGGGTGCTCAGGTACTACTTTTAGAGGTAAATGTATGAAGTTGACAAGCTGTTGCATCCCTCAAGATACACGTTTTGCACATTTTTTCCCAATCTTGATTATTACTCTCAAGTGTTTCTTCACGGGTACAAAATTTGAGACTTTCCCTTTCAACATAAAAGTAAATCTTTAAATGCCAAGATCTGTAAAAAGTGTTGCTGCTGAGACTCTCAGACCTGAAGATTGTCCAAGAAATGGTCCTAACATGTTTACATACATATTTTCTAATGGTTATTTAATCTTTACATGCACCTTAAATGTGACTCGTTCCTGACATGACTGTAATTAACATATTCCTGATGTATATTTGCATAATTTGTTTTGTTCTCTAGTATTATTGTGAATGTAAATAGTATGAGGGGATTAGCAGATGGATTGTTGATGACTGTTTGATTGATTGTCAGTGTTTTTACTTCATGAATGTCAAGGGAACACGTGTTACACACGGATCAGCAGTCACGCTTCAACATTAAATAAATGAATATGGAAACAAATTCAGGAATATTTGTCTATGGATCATTATTAAGGGTTAACTGACTATGAATGACATGAATGAGTGAATGTAAAGACACTAGTCTAATCTTGGCACATCTTGATTTAAGAATGTTTCGATCTTTGTGCTGGAAAACAAGACAGAAACACTGAGGAAGAACATCATTTTTTGTAGTGTAGATGCATCATTTATTTACGTATTTTAATCTCGTTTTTATTTATCGATTTTTTAAAATAAAAAATGTATTTATATTAATATATCTATATATACACACACATAAACACACATTACCAGCTGATTATTGATGCTTGTATAATGAAGAGGAAGAGAGAAACAGAGCCAGGATGAAGGTCCAATGGAGTCCAGCGCCCTCTAGTGGCTCAAAACAAGACCTGAACCTGAACTTCAAACACACACACACACACACACACACACACACAATTACGCTGAAGGAGAAAAGAGTGGAGCGGTTATTAAAAAGATGGAGCTCTTTTATTTCTCAAAATGGCATCTGCTCAATTCACCTGTAAACATAAATACTTCATTACCATAATGGCAACATTCATAATCTGATCTGTACAGAACTTTCCTTAACAGAAAACACACATACTGACATCACATAAACAGAAGATATAATCCTGATTATTCCACCGTCTGTGTGACATCATGAATCCATATTTCATAATGCATTAAAGTGCTGAGAATAAGTTAGTTAGCAGCAGCTGTAGCGCAGACAGCGGTAAATGTCCTCGGCTCTGGAGCGGCTCACACGCGCAGACGCCTGCAGCTCCTCCACTGAACTGAAACAGCAGAAACCAGAGTCAGTCGTGAATGACTTCAGTTCAGAAGCAGGTGTGGAGTTGACGTACCTGCTGATCATGTGACCGACGGAGCTGTAGTGATGGCACATGTTCAGCGCACTGATGTAGCTCACGTGCGGCAGTGTCAAGCAGAACTGAAGAGCCTGCTGCCGGTGACCTTTGACCTCCAGGGGTACGTCGATGGCCTGACCTTTCCTTCTCTCCACCTGCGTCAGTTCGCTCAGTAGCGCAGCGGTTTCATCCGGACCTTTGCTGACCAAGAGCCGAACGCCCGCCTTCACCAGCGCCGCCAGCGTCCCGTCATAATAGCGGCTGCGCTGAAACGCTCGCACCGCCTCACCTGACATCATCAGAGAGAAAACTGTCATGTGATCATGAAAGATGCAGGAACAGTCAGATACAGGAAATTCTCTGTTGGTGGTTCTCACCAGGTTTGGTGCGGTCACTCTGGATGATCAGACACACACGCTCGTACGACGCCTGCAGCCGCTGGATTCGCTCCTGCAGCCGTTTGCGGTTCTGAACGCTGGCGACCTCCGACTCGCTCTGCCACTCCACGGCCATGCGGTTGCTCACGATGAAGTCTGCGCTGACCAGCGAACACACGTGAACCTGGACGCCGTGTCGCAGCCGCAGACAGGACACGACCTCTGACCCTCCGCTGATGCAGCGGCCGTCCACTAACACTCTCAGAGGAGCGTCTGCAGCCGACGGACTCCGGATCGACACGGCCACCTGCAGATGGGATCACACACGGGGCTGTCAAGCGATTAAATTTGATATATTAAATTAATTACACGATTACAATACAATTATGATACACACAATAATTAATCACACATCAAATTTCGAAATTACCCCAAAAGATCATTTAAAGTCATTATTGTGTTAAATAAGAAAAGCATTAAATAGACATTACAAAAAGTAGCTTTATAAAAAAATTGCGTTACCCGTTACTCGTGCGATTTTGCGGCAGTTACTGGTGTGATTTTGCGGCCGTTACTCAGGCGATATTGCGCTCGTTACTCGTGCGATTTTGCGGCAGTTACTGGTGCGATTTTGCGCCTGTTACTCGTGCGATTTTGCGGCCGTTACTCGTGCGATTTTGCACCCTTTACTGGTGCGATTTTGTGCCTGTTACTCGTGCGATTTTGCTTAACTATATCATGATAAAAATATGAGACAATAACTCAGACAGGCTTTTTGGCCCTGATATCTTGAATTTTAGGGTCATTCTAACTGCATTCTATAGGCTTCATCACGCAGTGAGTTGTTGCTCCGCTATGGAGATCAGGAGCGTGGTGGGGCGGGTGCGTTAAATGCGTTAATAATTGTAATACATTATTTTTCCCCATAACTAATTAATTATGTTAACGTACTAAATCGACAGCCCTAATTTACATTTGTAGACATGTATGTTGAGCTGCTGTGTGTCTCATTTGAGTCTCACCGGTTTCTCCGGATGGAAGTCGAGCTCTTCTGACAGCGCGGCCTCATCACTGAGTCTCTGCCGCTTCATGTCGTCTCGCTCTGGCCGTCGGGGGACGCTCTGCAGACACTGCGGGACTTTAAACACAGAGTCTCGTCCGTCACATTCCTCCTCTTCCTCACTGGAGTCCTGTATGCGGATGATCCTGGTGCGTTTGTTTCTCTCTGGATGAACTCTTCCAGTGGGGTTCGTCGCTCGTATCCGAACCCTGCGGCGCGTGGCGTACTGTTTCCGCCCGTCGACATACGAGTCTTCAGCGATCAGCTCCACAGGCTCTTCATCATCGTCACTCTCCTCCTCATCTTCACTGCCATCAACCACAAAGCTGTCCTCCGCGTACGTCTCGTCCTGTTCTGGCACCTGCAGCACAGACAAATGCAGAGTTTGACGGAATGACGAAAACAAAACGTTATGAAGATCTTTAACGAAGCATCTGGCGCTCACCTGTGAGAAGATATCCATGTTATGTTTTAGTTTATACGTCATTCGGACCCGGTTCTGCACCGCTGGACTCCTGACCGACTTCAGATAGACCGCCTGCATCTCAGAGTCTGATGATGGGAAGACGACACAAACCCCGCTCAGCGTTTACTTCAGAAATCATTCTAATATGCTGATTTGCTGCTCAAGAAACATTTCTTCAATATTATATTTCTCATATTATCAGTGTTGAAAACAGTTTTATATTTTTGTGGAAACTGTGATGCATTCTATTTTTCAGGATTCTTTGATAAATAGAAAGTTCAAAAGAACAGCATTTATTTGAAACAGAATCTTTTGTAACATTATAAATGTCACTTTTGATCAATTTAATGCGTCCTTGATGAATAAAAGTATTAAAAAGTCCCAAACTTCTGAGCGGTCATGTGTGTATCAGTGGGCATTCATATGAGAAGCAGCGAATCTCACCGTTCAGACCCTGAGAGCACTGGGTCGCGTTCACCACAAACCCCTGCAGCGAATGATTCTGTTCATCTCCATCTTCTTCATCTGATGAAACATCTTCATCTTCAGAGAGCTCGGCCTCCTCGTCCAGGAACTGACACCCTTGGCGACGGACAACCTTCTGGAAGACACAGGAAATGATGCATGAGAATCAAAGACATGGCGCTTCTTCTGTATGTTCTGGTGGTCGTGTTCCAGTGGGGTGACGAACTTGAGGCTTCCTGACGTGACGGGGCTTCACATCTCTGGGCTGATGAAGGGTGACGTCCTGAAAATCAGCATCACTCTCCTCCGACTGAAAAACAGACAAAGACTAAATGAAACGATGATGAAGACACAGCGTTACACAGCCACTGAACTGCAGTCATACCGTGTTTAATGCAGCCATGCGTTTCCTGCGCGCTTGAACGGGAGACTCCACGTCACTGCAGATCTTTGACTGCTGCGGAAACACACAATCACACACGGCATCACTTCTAGATTGCTCCTTATCTCAGCATGAGAAACTTGCTGTTTTTACCCAAAGATGCACAATAAACTTGTGTGAAAAGTCAGAATATGGCATAAAACATTTACACATCAAGCACAGTTTCCATCCCATGTGTTCAAGACAACAAAATCGTCACTTCCTGCGAAATTGGTGCAAAATATCAGTAATAAAAATGGAAGCTGCTCTTTCTCCCTCCATCATAAATGAGTTGGTCTCAGAGCGTCAGACGAAACACAATAAACGCTGTCATGTGATCTTGCGATCGGATGCTGGTGTTTGGGAACACAATCGTGTGAGACGCTTCTGGAGGGAATTAAACCAAATCATTCTGATGACAGACTTTGACTCAGAACCACCAAACCAACATTTGAGATGCTGCGATGCGATTGGTCCGCTGGTTAGTCCAGTTATCCAATCACAGCCTCTGCTGAGTTTTTTGTTGCGAGGGATTTATTCAGTAAATGTGTTTCTGTCGTAATTTATGCGCATGTCCTCTTATCGGATAAAAAAAGTCTGCCTCAATTGAGCACATATGTTTTTTATGAGCATTTTAAGTGCATCTCAGCGTTTCCATCCAGCATTTTTTAACGCCATATCCCAACATTTGCATCCAAATATGTGGATGAAAACAGAACTAATGTCACATGACAAATCTGACCTCTGGAGAAAACACAGGATTGACTTTATGAGCTGGAGTCCTGAGAGGAGTCTCGCCCTCACTGTCGCTGCTCAACACGCCTGAAACACACAATCATACATACTTCAGCTTACAGTTCATCATAAAAAACATCTCTGCATGAATAATTCATGAGAGGAAACGACATTATAAACGTACAAGGAAAGTGCTGATCTGTAGGGGCGTAGCGGTACATGCACATGACGGTTCGGTACGTACCTCGGTGTGTTTATAAACATTTGAATAAAGCTTGACTGAACTTTTCCACTCAAAAACTGAGGTGCATTAACCAATCAAAGAGGCCTACGATCAATCAGATCCAAAAAGAAATACAAAACCAGTGCTAAAGGAAACACCGAATGACCCGTACGGATCCGTGTGCCGTTACACCCTACTGAGCTGACTAGAGAACGCAATCATCCCACCTGCACAGGAGAGACGCTGCTGAAACATCTTTGATCTCTGAGACAGAGTCTTCTGGAAGGATCTGCGCGCTGACGGTCGCGTCTGGTCTTCTGCTCTTCGTCCGGCTGGCGGCAGGAACACATGGTTGGGCGTGGAAGCGCTGGGTCTCAGCACCGGACTCCATTGATCTGAGACGAGCGGCGATCGGTCAGATCTCCCGTTTCCTTCGACTGGATGAGGCCGTGTGGATGAGACTGCAGGAGACGCTTTCAGAGCAGATACAGTGATGTTTCCTGCTCCCGTGTTGACACATTCCTCCTCCTCAGACTCAAACCCGAGGTCAAAGTTCACAGAGAAGAAGTCCTGCGAGCAGTTGAACGCCTGATCAGATCCTGCGCTGTTCGATCTGTTTCCTGACACGTCGACAGGAGTCTGCTGCTTTCCATCAGGTCCGGTGCTCTTGTCTGGCGTCCGAACATCAGGAACGCTCAGCTGAAGGAAAGCCTCGTCGTCTCCAAACAGGTCGACGCTCTCGTCCAGGCTCACCTGCTCTTCTTGTTGCTCCTCGGCTTTCGTGAAGTCTTTGTCGTCATCGTCGAACAGCTCGTCCCAGCCTGGTGAAAGAGCGTCACACTCCTCACGCTCTCCGTTAACTGGCGCCAGGCTGAACGTCACCTGAAACGCCTCAGAAAACGGCTCATCTGGGGGAACACTGAGGTCAGGCAGACTGAAATCAAAGCCCTGCGGTGGAGATCTGGACAGGAGCTCTTTGACATTGGCGAGGATCATCTGAAAAGCTCTGGTTGTCAGATTGTGACGGCAGCGTTTAGGACTGACGTTCTGCTCGGACTGATAGAACATGTGCTGTAGATCCGAGCTCTCGTCCTGCTGAACGCAGGGATCTAGCAAACACTCCAGACACTCTTGTTGTGATGGTAGATCAGACTCTGGATGGACGCCGTCATCTGTGAACGGGACACTGTCGACTCGCTCATCCTCGTCGAGCCGGTTCTCTGTGCTCTGGATCAGCGTCACAGACGTCGTGTCGTTCTCTCGTCGCTGATCTTCAGGGGCTTCATCCCAGCAGCGATCAGAACGAGGAGCCGTGTTGGACTTTGGCCTCTTCTTTCGAGGGATTTTGTCAGTGTTTGGTTTTGTTGTTCTGCTGTCATCAACATCCTCTTTCTGCAGATGCAGCATGAGCTCAGACTCAAAACTACAGTCGCCCTGTGAGGAGAGAAGACCTTCATCAATCGATCCATCAGCCTTATGATGCTATTATAAATATAAATACATAGATAAATATGAATATGAATAAAATACGTATATAATATGTATATAATATATATATATAAACACATGTATCTATCAATATACAAATAAAACTATAAATAAACAATTAAAAAAATATAAAAAATAATAACTAGATATGAAATAAAACTTATCTATATACAAATAATACATTTATACATTAAAATATATATATATATAAAATAAATAATATAAAATATCTATCAATCAATTGTTCTATCTATAGATATAGATATATAATATATAAAAAACTCTCTATTATGTGTGTAACATATAAAAACATATAAAATAATTAAATATAATATAAAAATAATAAAATTCTGATATGATGCAGATATATAAAAACAAGATAAAAGTATCTGCTAAATGATTAAGATCATGTAAATTCAGACGCACATTACACATCTTAAATTAACACATTTTCACAATATTTACTCAAATGTTCTGTTTTATCCATTGACAAGACTGTAGTAGACTTTAGATCTGACACAAGAGGGAAACAATGATTGTGTGTTATTGGCTGATGCTGAGAGTCTAAAAGGGCCAAACATCAGCGGTCATGTGACTGATTTAACCGTCTGTCAGTGACTAGTTAGTATCCACTCAAACCTCTGAAGTGAGCAGCATGTGAAGATATAGAACTATAACAACTGCAAAAAACATAAAACGCCTCGTCCATGAAACCTAGTGCTCAACGTCATAATGAGGTCATCATGTGACGCGTCATGTGAAACGGGCTGAAGACAAAAGATGCTTTATGTGATTCTGACTCAAACTACACAGCACAGTAAACTTATCAAGCCATGAATCATCATTAAAGTGCATTATTTATCAGAAAAATGAGCCTGTTAGAGACTAATCCAGTTCAGCTCAGTCTCCAGGAGAGAATCTCTCCGCGGATCATCTTCTGACCCTCATCATGTTGCTCGACGATCTTCAGACGATGTTTTGACAAGAAGAAGAACAAACTACAGCAGAGAATCAGGGTGTCAGATGTAGGTCACTCAGGATGACCCACTTCCAGCGCTTATGTAACCGTTCTGAGAAGAGTTGCATAAGAGCGCATGTATAGAACGAGGCGGCTGATGAAATGAGTCTCCATTATTAGAGAATCACTGACGTCACATGACATACATACAGGAACCGCTCTCAGAGATGAATCGTGTCCATCACCTTCTCTCCCATAACATCTTTCAGTAATCGTCATAAATAAGGTTTCATTCTGTGAAAAACGTTTTGAAATCAGACATTGCATAAAATAGAAAAGGTTCTTTGAACCTTTTAACTGGCTCCTCCCCCTAGTGGGCGGTTCAAAATGTACATTTCTACATTATTTCTACAGCGCTTTATACAATACAGTTCGTTTCAAAGCAGATTCACAGTAATAAACAGGAAAATAAACAGAGTTGAGTTCAGCTGTGAAGCAGTGATGTCATCGTCCAGCTCTCGTCCAATAGTGTCAGAGCAGCCAATCATATTGCAGAATACTGAGTGATAGTTAACAGGTTAAAGAAACTAGAAAGCAACATATTGACTTTAAGGCACTTGTCATTCAGACGGTCATGTGATCTTTCTCTGAGCTTATATAAAATATAAACATTTCTGAAAATCGACTCAGCTAATGGACTCGTGACGCATCGAGAGACAAAGAAGCAAACCTGTTTTGATTTGGACACGCAGGTTTAAACACTCTTCACCATGACAACTAAGACTCTGAGAGCCGTATCAGGACATGAGACGCTTGTGTGTGTGTGTGAGTGTGTGAGTAACAGCTCACCTGCTCCTCCTGCCTCAGTCTGTCAATCAGCTCCATGATGGAGGTGAAATGGAGGCAGCGCTCCGAATGTCCCACGCTGTGTGTGTGGAGCGGCCTGTTCTGCCAGTGTCTCCACTCCCATAAGGACAGCTCTCTGACGGGCCCCGACACACACGGCTCCTGCGCGCACACACACACACACACACACACACAAGATTCAGGCCTAAATATTGTAGTTCATTTGTTCATCTCTGCTGATGTCTGGACAGGGCTGATGATGTTGTCCGTATTCACCTGCTCTGACGGCTGGTCACTGAAGGTCAGCAGAGACGACGGTCTGAACACAGGCTGAGCTTCATCCTCTGACAGTCTCATGGTGGACGTCCACACGGCCTCTTCAGCCGCGCTCAGAAACCCGTCGTCCTTCACACACGTCTGCTCTCCTCCTGCAGAACACAAGACTGCTGCTCAATCCGTTATAAAGCATTGCTAATGCTAGTCAAGATACAACTGTTCATGTTAGTTCACAGTGCATCAACTGATGTTAACAAATGTTTTCTTGTTTCAAGCATAAACCAAACAAACTTCTGTCAGGTTTATACTCAAAAGCTGTGACGCAGTGGTCTGTCGTACCCATCATCTGGAGGTTCAGCGATGAGCGGCGACCCTTTGTGGAGCGTCGGCCGGCGTCTCTGTGTTCAAACTGACCGCAGCTGATGTGCATCTTGTGCAGTGTCGGAGTGACGCCCGCCGGCAGCATTCTGGGACTGTGAGGAAACATCTGGAAACTGTGCTTGTTTCCCATGATGCTCTTGTTTATGCTGCGCCGGTTGCTCTGGCTCTGGTTATACGTCTGCGAGAGAGCGAGAGGTTTTGAATGCTATGAAATTTTAAACCACATCACAGGTTTTCCTGCTTGAATGTTGATTATTTTCCTCATATTCTCCATTGTTCAGCTCCTCTCTTCCCAGTCTGTCAGTAACGCTCTGTTTAGTTCCTGTCTCTATGAAGCCCCTCCTACTGAAAAGCACAATGTGCTCTGATTGGTCGGCTGGAGCAGTGTGTTGTGATTGGTGTTTGGGAAATGTCCCGCCCCTTACCATAACCGCCAGTTTCAACACACTACTAACTAACTCAACCAGGCCCCGCCCCTTTATTCTGCGTATGAATTATTTAAATGAGGAATATTGTGAAGAAAACTCAAGATGGAGGCGTTTCAGAAACACTGACACTGATATAGAGAAGAACTCCCGCCTTTTTCCTGCTCAAACAGCAACATCACACACTAAAGACAGATGAACCCATGCGGTCACACTCACTCGTTCCTCTCGGCCCTCGGCCAGTATGACCACGATTCGTCCCTGTCGCCGGCGTCCCGTGCGGCCCATGCGCTGGACCAGGCGGATGGGACTCTTCTGAGCATCAAAACACACGATGAGATCCACCTCACCGATGTCCAGACCCTCCTCGCCGACACACGTGGACACCAGCGTGTTGAAGCCGCCCTCACGGAACCGACGCACAACCTGAACAGAAGCTATTTGAGCATCTAAATCCTTCCTGTGATATATATGATGAACACACGCTCACGTACCTCCAGCTGTTCCTTCTGCGTGAACCCTCGAACCCCTTTCCCGGCGGACGCCTGACCCATGAAGGTCATGACCCTGACCAGCGGCTGGTGGCGGTTCAGCATCTCTGCGATCTCCTGCACGCTCTCCCGGAAGGACGAGAAGATCATGACGCGTGTGCTGACCTCAGTGGAGGCTTTCGACTCTGTACCAATCACAGCAGAGTTCAGACACAAGAGTTCAACAACACTGACGGGACACAGAAATCCCTCAGTTCTCGTATGAGTTTACCTGAGCTCTCGGCCCACGTCTGAAAGTGCCGCAGCACCACCTCGTCCAGTTTCTGTAGTTTGGGGTGACTGTAGACGTACGGCTCTTGAGGCCCTGCGAATGAAACACACTCGCTCGTAAACATCAGACATCATTTACTCACCCTCACTGGACACGTATGGAGGACAAACGCAGATGTTCAAGCTCCAGAAAGTCACTCTGGGTGAACAGAGTATTAATCACCTCGGCTGGATGTGGCAAACATGGTCTCCATTTCCCTGTAGAGATCCATGAAGACTGGACACCTCTGAAGCTCGTTCTTCATTCGAGACGACTCTGGGAAAACAACAAACCCTCATGAGGTGAGGAGCAGAAGAGCATCAGCAGCAAACCAGCACGAGTGTGAGGAGGATCTGAGTACCTTTGGGTCCAGAGAAGATGTTCTGAATGAAGAGGAAGAGCGATCTGACGCCCATCTGCTGCAGTAGCTCATAGCCGTGATATAGACTGATGCAGAGGGCGAAATCACCCTCGATCGGCCCCTGCTGAGGCCCCTGATGACACAACACACGCTCATCTACAGATCACTGCAATGTGTGAGTCAGTTCAGTGCAGTGAATCAGTTCAGTGCAGTGAGTCAGTTCAGTGCAGTGAGTCAGTTCAGTTCAGTAAGTCGGTTCAGTGTGGTGAGTCAGTTCAGTGCAGTGAATCAGTTCAGTTCAGTGAGTCAGGTTCAGTGCAGTGAATCAGTTCGGTGTGGTGAGTCAGTTCGGTGTGGTGAGTCAGTTCAGTTCAGTAAGTCGGTTCAGTGCAGTGAATCAGTTCAGTTCAGTGAGTCAGGTTCAGTGCAGTGAATCAGTTCAGTTCAGTGAGTCAGGTTTAGTGCAGTGAGTCAGTTCAGTGCAGTGGCGTCAACTGTACCTGGACGTGTGGCGGTGGGTTGCGTCTGAACTGTTCTCGGGCCAGAATGATCTGGTACTTTGTGAGGGAGCGGAGGTCACGGTGATTCAACAGCCTCATCTGGGTCAGACGGGACGTAAACTTCTCTAAAACCTGCGAGGAAAACAGGCCAGAGAGAGCAAGCCGTGTGAAAATCATTTCAGCAGCACAATGGAGCCCACAGACTCTATTCAATCCCACAATCACACCACATATTCCACTTACACCTTCATCTTTCATCCTCACTGGACGAGTGTTTGCTGCCCTGCTGTGACAATGTACATTCAATCTTTTAGGATTTTTTTCTGATCACCTCTTCTACACAAACCCAAACCTCCCGACCACCAACACAAGACAAACACAATCAAGAGTTCAAGATGCTCTTATTGATTAAATGTGTCTGTACATGTCGTAGAAATATGAATATTTAGAATATTCTTTCAAAACATCATAAAATCTTTTCAGTATATATATATATATATATATATATATATATATATATATATATATACACGGGTCATTCTACAGAACTGGTTCAAAGTCAGAGTTGGAAACGTCTTGAAAAAATTTTGTATGTATGTAAATTGTATAATATCCAAGGTACACTTTTCTAGTAATTGTGCAGTTTATTCTCATATTGTATTTCCAGAAAGTTTTGGAATATTTTTCCTCTCCCCAAATTTGTCACTACCGAAACACAATAATAAATAATTTAATAAGAAGGGTCACATTGACCTGTTAAGATTTTGTCTACATCTACCTTGTAAATATATTTTTTGCTTTTTTTTTTTTTTTTAATTCACAGGTAAATCAATAATAATTACAATTTTAACAATATTTCAAGTGTAATTTATGAGATTTTTTGCATTTTGAATCCAATCTTTCTTTGTAAAAGTCATAAAGTTTATCAAACTGATTTCAAAGTGAAGGATTCATTAGTTTGAATAAACATTGAACCAAACACTATAATAACATCTTAGTTGATCATTCAAGATACTTTATGTTTGACAAAACATCCCATGTTTCATTCGTGACTGCACAGTTTCGGTAGTGACAGTAATGTGTTGGTAGTGACCACATCACATGACAGGATTTAACTCACATACTAAAACACTCATGATTTGCATAACTGTACTAAAATTTTGTTTATTTCCCCCAAATAAATGATTGTGTTCCCTTTTGTCACGACCGAAACATGTGGTGATGTTTCGGTAGTGATAATTTTAGACACTTTTGAGCCACTCAAAGATGCTAATCAGCACACGGTTATCTAGCACAGTTCTGAACAGTTGTGCACACATAAAAACTACATTTTATGGAATAACACACAAAAAGCTTGCTTAATTGCAGAAAAAGGTGTTTGTTAGTGACGTTCCTTAAAGTTCCACACAGATTCTCAGAGTTTTGAACACATTTAACTCAGAATGATGGAGCTATCTACTGTGAAAGAGGCTATGAGAGGGAGGAACACAGGAATATTTCCTGATCAGAAATGCAGAAGTGTTTTTTTACATAAAGTTTTATGATTTAGAAATGAAATATAAATACTTTTTAAACTTCACTAAAATATATTTTTAAAAACAACAATGGAAAAAAAAATTGCAAAAATTATTTCAATATCATTTTCACAAGTGTAAATGTAGGGGTCAGAGTTCAGGACAGACTCCTCCCAACTGAAAGTACCCAATAAATGATGATTTTATATATATTAAACTTACTGATATTTTAAATATTATTGTGGGATTCAATAGATAATTGAAGGATCTTAGTAAACATCTAACATTTGAATACTTAAATGCTTTTTAAATGTGTTTTTACCCATAAAAAAATGGTACAATATTAGAAATAAAGTGTTTGTTTGTCAGTGTGTCAGTACACAGAATTCAACAAACTATTTTCAATTGCAAAGCAAAAATAAAATATCTGGCCTGCTACTTAGTGTTCAGAACAACAACATGACTGTAAATGTGCTTAAACATACGGGAACACTGTGAGGAGAAAAAGACGGAGCTCTATAACATACAGGACATCTGAGAGCCGAACCGAGCTCATGAACACGATCAGATAAAGACGGAGATGAGAGAGAAACGCTGTTAAACTGATTGAGTCCTCGACGTTCACACTGATGCTGTCGAGACACAGGAGGATCACATCTCTGTAGCTCTGGTCAGTATAAAGTGTTTTCAAGGTTTATTCCAGGCTAATGGTGTGATCCAGATTTGGGAATAATCCTGAACTTTCAGCTGAAAATCTCTATTTACAGCAGCTGAAATCAGACAAACTCAAGCAGCACTTCAAGGCCTGATAAATTATATTAAATAGCGAATGAAGCCTATATCAAACACACACACACACACACACACACACACACACACACACACACACACACACAGGGCTGATTCTACATACTGAAGCAGATAAACAGGAAAAACATGGTCTCAATCTCTTGTTACAGGTGTAAAATCAAACCAGCCGTCTCAGCGTCTGATAATCTAAATCTCACACAGATTCTAAATAAATATCAAAATCAAGACATTAATCCAACGGAAGCCCATTTCCACCAAAATCATGCTTTTGTAAATCATAATTATGACATACTAAGTCATTTCTGACTTCAATTTCAACTTTTTAATCTCATAATCGACTGACTTTTTGCTATAATTATGACTTTTGTTTATTTTTTATTATAAATAAGATTAACCAGAGCATTTTTTGGTGGTGAAAATGGGCTTCCACATTAATTTGTCTTCATTTAAAAAAAAAAACATTTAAATGAAGGACCATTAAAGCATTTGTTGGCTGTTTTCTCTGTCATACTATAATACACATATTAAATACATTTTATAGATTCTTATTTTGAATACATATAATCTAGAACCGTCGTTATGATTGTTAGATACATTTAATACTGTACTACACTCTGTGAGAGATGAGGAGGGCGGCGCTTGTGCGGTCACGTGACCGCGACTCTGCCCATAAAAACGTCACGACTCGCGCCTGCAAAACAACACGTAGGAACTGGAGCCCGTTAATAACGCGAGATTAGCGATTAAATATCCTGTGCTCCGGTACACGGACATGACAGTGAAATCCGTGTGACCGCAGGTGAAGTGAACACGATCACGCAGTTTCGTTATCGACTGATTCGGCGATGGATCAGGGCGGGTGTCGGCTGAACGGCGGCGGCGGTGATATGATCACGCTGGAGGATCTGGAGTCCATGTCGGAGGAGCAGCTGTCAGACAGTCCCGAGGAGGAGCAGGAGGAGGAGGAGCAGGGGAGACTCCTGCGCTACTGGAGAGATGTGGCGCGAGGACACCAGGTGGAGGTGCCGACAGGTAAACAAACACACACTGACACAAAACACACCGAGCTCACTAACTGTACAGAGGAGCGTTTCGCGCCAGTTTAACGGTCATTCCCCTCAGCAGCGCGACTGAAGCACACATATGCTGTCTAGGTAGGCAGCTCACTAGGCGCCTCAGAGACACACAGGCTGTGAAGTGTAGATAAACAGACCAACATGCTTCATTTAGCAGAACAGAACTTCGATCAACAGCTGTAATGTATGGAAGCTGGTTTCCACCACGGAAAAATAATAATAAAGGCAATTTTTATCTCATAAGTCTGAGGTAAAAGTTCATAACTGTGAAGTTTTAATAATTCTATGATAATTCTATGAGTTCTAACCACAACTATAACGATAACGCTGGAATCACTTTCAGTTGATGGCTGTCAATGTTTTTATCTGTCAATCAGAATCCTTCTTTAACGGGTTAGTTCGCCAAAAAAGTAAATTACTGTCATTAATTACGCGCCCTCATGTCGTTCCACACACGTGAGACTTTCGTTCATCTTCGGAACATAATTTATGATATTTTAGATGAAATCTGAGCAACCATTCAAAGCAACGAAATTACCACATTCAAGGTCCAGAAAGGTACTAAAGACATCGTTAAAACAGTCACGTGACTGCAGTGGTTTAATCTTAATGTTATGAAGAGACAAGAAATGTGTGCGCAAACACAAAAATGTAACTTTATTAAACAAATTTGTCTCTCCCCTGTCATTCTGCTATGCTATTTATGTTGCAGAGCTTTATGTTTACGTCCGAACGCCGGCTCAGTATTGGCTGACGCTGGTCACGTGATCAGCACGACGCATGCGTGTGATGCTGACGCAGTAGCCAGCGTTTGGACGTAGAACCTGGAAGCGCTGGACGTAAACAGTGTATGAGAATGACACAGAAGAGAAGAGATTGTTGAATAAAGTCATTTTTGTTTTGTTTTTGCGCACAAAATGTATTCTTGTCTCTTCATGACATTGTTGAAGCACTGCAGTCACATGACTGTTTTAACGATGTCTTCACTTTTTGGATTCTGGATTTCTCTTTTTATCACTCCATAAATCAGAAAATACTGTCAACAGACAGAAAATACATGTTTTTAGGAGTAAAATGGTGTATAAATCAGGTGAATGATATAAACAGACCTTCAGAATATAGATGTATGTAAAAGTGTAAAGTTTGGTGTGTGTAAAGCTGCTGAAGTGGAGATTTCTGACGCCTTTAAAGAGATTGAAATCTACAGACACAAATAAAATAAACACTTGCTTTCTTTCCACTAGTTATGAAAAGCCAAATCTCTCTCAAAACTGACCAGTGCGTGAAAAAGCACCGTTTTAGCTGGTCGTGTCTAACATGATCCGAGCTCTCCCACATATGCGTGACTATTGCTCAGGCAGGGAGGATTTTCCCATGATTCACTTGTGCGGCCGATCCTGACCCAGTTCAGCAGATTATCACATGATGCTGATGGCTTCAGCTCTGTTCACCATATCAGAGTTTATAATGCACAATCAATCCACACTCACATTCATCTCATCGTGAGGGTCCTGCGGAGCGTGCAGCGCTCTCTGAAGGGTTTGTGTTTGGACTGTAATCAGGTGACGTGTGTTTGTGTGCTGAGATCTCAGAGATTATCCAGACCAATGCCTTTCTAAATCCAGTCCAGTAAAGCGCTTTACACGGCCGTACACGTGAAGAGCGAACATCAGAGTGACGCTGATATTACTGCGAGATTCACTGATTCAAATCTAGTGAGAGCGTGATGTTTTAACTGACTTGATGAAGTGCACTGAAGTGTTTGCTGTCGCTGCTCATTAGCGTCCCGCAGCAAACACACACACACACACACACCAGAGCAGAGCGGCTGCTGCATTTACTGTAACTAGACCATCTGCACTGCAGTCACACAGCTGGAATAATTAAGATTCTTCTGCTCACCAAGGCTGTGTCGATCTGATCAAAAATACTGTAAAAACAGTAAATATTATTATAATGTAAATCAGCTGTTTTCTATGTGAATATATAGTAAAGTGTAATTTATTCCTGTGATCAAAGCTGAATTTTCAGCATCATTACTCCAGTCTTCAGTGTCACATGATCCTTCAGAAATCATTCTGATATGATGATTTGTGAGAGGAATGGCTGATTCTCAGACGTACAGGGAAGTGCAGTAGTCAAGTCTAGAGGAAATTAAAGCATGAATCACTGTTTCAAAGTTCTTAAAAGAGAGAAAATACTTTCATTTTAGCTAAAGCTCTTAATCGGTAGAAACCTGATTTGAAAACTAGATTAACTTGCTTATCAAACAAACAAACAAACAATCTGTAGCTTGAGTACACAAACATCTACTGCGCATGTTAATGTCCATCTGCTCCACAATTGACAGACATGGCCGAACCCATCCAGCAGATCACCTCCAATAATGACGGCACACACACACGGGAGCAGGTCCCTTACACACTCCTCACACGCAAGGAGAAGGTACGTACAGCAGGATAATGAAATACTGTTCTCAAACCTGACAACTGTAAACTGTGTAACGTCAATCTGAGATCACAGAATCAATGGCTGTTTCTATACAGAATTTCACTTATGTGCAAAATTGGAAAATCGCATAAAACATTTTTTAAATAAATCAGTGTTTCCATCCCATGTGTTCAAGAGAACAAAATCATCACTTTCTGGTGCAAAATATCAGTAATAAAACTGTAAGTTTCTGCAATCAGGCTCTTTCTCCCTCCATCATAAATGAGTTGGTCTCAGAGCGTCAGACGAAACACAATAAACGCTGTCATGTGATCTTGCATTCGGATGCTGGTGTTTGGGAACACAATCGTGTGAGACGCTTCTGGAGGGAATTAAACCAAATCATTCTGATGACAGACTTTGACTCAGACGTTTCAGAACCACCAAACCAACATTTGAGATGCTGCGATGTGATTGGTCCACTGGTTAGTCCAGTTATCCAATCACAGCCCAAAGTCACATGAGGTTTTTTGGATTTATTCGGTAAATGTTTCATTGTAGTTTATGCGCATCTTCTTATCGGATAAAACAAAAAAATGATCCACCTCAATTGAGCACATGTTTTTTTTACATGCATTTTTAGAAATTATGGGATGTGATATTCCAAAATGCACATAAAAATAGGTGGATGGAAACTACTGACTAAACAACCAGTATGAATAATACACATGATCAAACGCACATGCATGAATGTGGCATTAAATGTGACACAAGGATGATGAAGATTGACTGGGCACTGAAACCGTTAAACTCCACCCACTTTCATTGATTGACACTTTCCATCCAGGTCAAAAACAAACCAAAGCTGGAGGCAAAAATGCAATTGATATGAAAAACACGCCCATGATATGACAAAATTGTGTATAAAAAGTGAATATTATGAAATGTCATAAGAAGTCTGTTTTTATTTAACATGTTTATTGCCTCTGCAGATTCTGTATTGATGAGTTCAGTATGAAAATACTCCAAAAGGTGAAACATGAATCACATCTGGATCATTTAACAGTTATTAAAGGATTAGTTCACTTCAGAATTCAAATTTCCTGATAATTTACTCATCCTCATGTCTTCCAAGATGTTCATGTCTTTCTTTCTTCAGTCAAAAAGAAATTCAGGAAAATATTCCAGGATTTTTCTCCATATAGTGGACTTCACTGGGGTTCAACGGGTTGAAGGTCCAAATGTCAGTTTCAGTGCAGCTTCAAAGAGCTCTACATGATCCCAGACGAGGAATAAGAGTCTAATCTAGAGAAACCATCGGCCATTTTCTAAAAAAAATAAACATTATATACTTTTTAACCACAAATGCTCGTCTTGCACTGCTCTGTGATGCTCCACGCATTACGTAATCACGTTGGAAAGGTCATGTGACGTAGGCGGAAGTATCGCGGTAGAGTGAAAAACTCATTTTCTCCTCCAACTTCAAAATCGTCCGACATCGTTGTTTTACCTTTTTTTTGTAAAGGCCGTTTGACTTAGTCTTTGACGTTCACTTTGTAAACACTGGATCGGTACTTCCACCTACGTCACGCGTGACCTTTCCAACATGATTACGTAATGTGTGGAGCATCACAGAGCAGTGCAAGACGAGCATTTGTGGTTAAAAAGTATATGTTTATTTTTTTTAGAAAATGTCCGATGGTTTCTCTAGATAAGACTCTTATTCCTCGTCTGGGATCATGTAGAGCTCTTTGAAGCTGCACTGAAACTGACATTTGGACCTTCAACCCGTTGAACCCCAGTGAAGTCCACTATATGGAGAAAAATCCTGGAATGTTTTCCTCAAAAACCTTCATTTCTTTTCCACTGAAGAAAGAAAGACATGAACATCTTGGATGACATGGGGGTGAGGAAATTATCAGAATTTGAATTCTGAAGTGAACTAATCCTTTAACATGTGTTTGAGCAGAGCATTTACTCTTCACGATCAAATACACTCCTGTAACTCAAACGTACAGCAGGTCATGGGTTCGATTTCCAGGCAGTGCATGAATTCAGAAAATATATACTGCTTAAAATGCACTAATGTAAGTCAGTTTGGATAAAAGTGTCTGCTAAATGCGTCAAATTCAAATACACAAGCGCCTGTACATAAGATATCAGCACTGATTCAATTGAAGTATTTGACAAATAAGATTATGTCAAACTATTACATGACACATACATCTACAAACAGACTCTTAAAGAGAGGGTTAGGGTGAGTAAATGATGAGAGAATTTTCATTTTTGGGTGAACTGTCCCTTTAAATGCATGTGCAGTTCCTCCATTGCATCATCATGTGACTCTGACGTTGGTGTGTCGTTGTGTTTAGTGCGGTGAGGTGGTGTACGAGAAGCGTCACTATGAGAAAGCGCACTGGGCCTGCATCACCGTTCACGAGGACACGTATGAACAGAGCATCTGCTACGGCTTCATGAAGATCATGAGATTCATCTGTCAGCAGAACACAGCAGGTCCGTGAGCACAGATCCAAACACGCGCTCTCACCACAACCTAACGCCCTCCATCTCTCTCCACAGGCAGTTATCTGGGCATGACGATACCCATCGTGACGGTGGTCCGCACAGACGAGCAGCACACCACTCTGTCGCGGGCCGTCACTGTGGCGTATTACCTTCCCACGGTGCACCAGAATGACCCGCCGCAGCCGCATGACCCCGAGATCGTCATCGAGCAGTGGCCCGCCACTATAGTCTACACCAGGTGGGAAAGAATAACCAAACAATCTGGAAATGATTTCACCTTTAACATGATTCATGTGACTCAACACACACGTGTGATTTCAGGGCCTTCACGGGCGCCACTAACGAGCTGTCAATCATTCACGAGATCAGCAGTCTGGCCGAGGCTCTGGACTCTCCGGCCCTCTGTGTCAACGACTCCTTCATCGTGGCCGGATACACCAACCCAGCGGCCGCCAATCGACAGAACGAGATCTGGTTCCTGGAGAGGCCTTGAGCTGCTCGCCAACGACCTATCTTTACCCAGAATCCTCTGCTCCTCTCAGAGACCATACAACAGGTTCAACATCTGTTCAAACATCCTAGTTCCTGATTACCCATGAGCACTGCTCCTCTGATGTTCATGAGCGCTGTCTGATGAACACGAGAAGAAGCTCATTAATATGCGTAACACTGATTATAAGCTGAACCAATACAAACTCAACGAGGTCAATCAGTCTGTGAACGCTGTTGCTGTAAGACAATCATGCTATGATCACACACACACACTTGCTCTTACACACACCTGTCTGTCTCTCGCTCTGTTTCGCTCTATAAATCAACGCTCATGTAGTCAACAAATCAATATAATAGACACACACATATATATTATATATTGTCATAGTGCTATTTTTGTTAAGTATTTTTGTAAATGTTCCTTCTGTTACTCCTCTATTATGTGCAGATGTCAAACAAACAAGGAAATGAAGAGTTTTCAGAACGAAACACGCGTGTCTGTGAATGAAGTTAATGTCAGACGTGAGACTCGTTCTCTCTGTCAGTGTGTGTTTCACGGCTCATGCGAATGTAAACACTCGTCAGTATAAACACTACAGCCACTGTGATTTCTGAATGCTTCTGTTCATATTTCTGTTCTGAATAAACTATTACTGAATCACAGAACGACTCGAGCGTCATCTCTTCACTGAACACAGACAACCCTCTTGCAGCATCTCCTCTGATGATGAGGGCGGGGCAACCTGTCACTCACATGAGATCCACCAATAGCAAACCACAACCATCTAATCAATTCCACACAGACAAAATCAAGCCCCGCCCTACATTTGTTCTTGTTTGAAAAGCGTTTCACTCAGATTTACGACACAATAGAGAAGAAAAGACGAGCACAACTTCACTTTCATGACGACTTTAATTGATTATGAAAATAATCTGTAGTTTCAGCACTATAAAAGTAATGCTCAAAGGTTCGGCCTATGAAGCAGCAGCTGCTGTGGGATGAAGCAGTGCTGAATGAGATCAGACTGAAACATTCCAGCGCTCAGTGAGAAGTGAATAAACTGAACACATATTCCTGTAGTTCTGCTCACTGAATGAAGCATGGAAAAATGAAAACTAGTCATGTGACACCAGCAGAGGGAGCAACGGCTGAACAAGCAGAAGCATTGCAAGCCCGAGTCCAAACCACCGACACATCATCAGACCTTCATCAGGTCACGTCACCTTTAATCGGGACAGAAGTGTGTTCAGCTGACCAAACAGTCCATGACTTTTCCATTACACATTTAAATTTCTCTCATGTTCTTCACTAAAAATGAAGGAACAAATTCAAATAAGAAATATGATGTCAGCTTACATCTGGATTTTGAGCTGAATTAAAGCTTATTTTGTCACACTGATCTCAGCGTGTGTCATTGTCGATCAGAGCCTCATCTTCATTACATTTCATTATACGTCTATCCTGACTGAGGTCTACAGTTTCCACAATCTACTTAGGCGTACTATCCGCAGTATCAAATCCAGCCACAGCGCCATCTACAGCTACAGGCCTCTCACTGCACCTGCAGTGACTAAACCACTGGTTAACCCGTTCAGTACTGTAGACAAGCTTCTGCACTCCTGCATTAGTCTGATGTGTTCAACACAAACACCGTCAGCACAACCATTTCTCAACGTACTTCATCAGACCAGCCTTCTCTCTCTCCAGATCACCTGCAAACCTCAGCCGCCCCTGACATCATATCCGCGCATGACGTGTCTCACCTGCAGGTACTGCGTCTGATAGCGAGTGAGCGACTCTCCCAGCGGGACGACGATCTTCTCCAGGCTGCGCTGATGGACGTGCGTCTGGACGTCGGGACTGTCTTCTGAGCGCAGCTCGATGTGAGAGATCAGCAGGTTGGAGATCACCTGCTGCACCGCCTGCGCAGAAAACACACACTGTGTGAAATACCTGCTCAGGAATTTGTTACATTCTGAGATCAAATCACCGTTACCCATCATCTCACCTTGACGTCTCCTCCAGGTGTGGCGCTGAGAGCCAGAACACGAAAGTGCTGCGTTTGGTTGCGCAGCTCCCGAACCACCTGACGAACAAGCACACGTGATCAGAACGAGAGAGAGAGCCCATCATGCTTCAGTCAAACCGAGGGAAGGAAGCGCTACCTGACAGTAGGCGTGATTCCCGGTGGCCTTGTGGGCCTCGTCGATGACCACACACTTGACCTGAGCGGCCGGGCAGGTGTTACGGGACAGATCGTTCACCATCACCTGAGGAGTCAAGAAGAAGACGCGCCTGGACCGCCAGAGCTCTCGCCGCTGCTGCGCCGCCGTCGAGCCTGAACACACACACACACACACACACACACACACACACACACACACACACCATATATATATAGATTTATGAGAGTGAACTGATGTATGAGGATTTGATGTTTAATGTAATTCTGATATATTTTATTCACTACAGCAGCAGTTCTCAAACCTTTTGTCACCTTATATACATAAAATATCAACTTGAAGAAACACTGAGAAATTAAATTAATATTTCAGTAATTTGAGAACACATTCATAACAAAAAAATATTAATTAGAATGACACAATAATAATATAAAAATTGTTTATATTTATTTTTTAATATTATTTTAACTAATTATAAAAAAGATTTCAGTTTTATTTTGATTAATTGTTCAACTGTTACATTCGATTTAATTATTAGTTGTTTTTTTCAGGGATTCATTGGCATGACGGACCCTGAGATTTAAAATTAATATTTAAATAATTTATCAAAACATTAATAATTAACATTATTAATAAGAATGACACAATAATATTATACAAATATTTTAATATTATTATTATAACTCTACTTATAAAATGTAATGTTTTTAATAATTACTGTAATGTGCATTCATTTAATTATTTCTTATTTTTTTTCATTCTCATGACCTTTCGAGGTCACGACCTCTTGACTGTTTCCATAAGACACTAAATTTCAAGATGATTTTTAATATTATTTAACACATTAATAATAATTAAAATTATTATAATTATAAAATTTGAAATATAAGGATGATTTTTAAGCACTGAGACTTAAAGATGATTTTTAATATTATTGAACACATTAATAATAATTAAAAGTATTATTATTATAATTATAAAAGGTAAAGTTTTTTAATAATTATTGTAATTATTACATGTAACGTTACATTCGATTTTATTATTTATTAATTTTTTCATTCTCATGACCTTGAGGTCACGATCTCTGACTGTTTCCATAAGACACTAAATTTAAAGATGATTTTTAATATTATTGAACACATTAATAATAATTAAAAGTATTATTATTATAATTATAAAAGGTAAAGTTTTTTAATAATTAGTGTAATGTTTATTCGATTTTATTATTTATTAATTTTTTCATTCCCATAACCTTGAGGTCACGATCTCTGACTGTTTCCATAAGACACTAATTTAAAGATAATAATAAAAATCACTTAACAAAACATTAATATTAATTAAAAATTATTGAGAATGATACAAATATTACTATTATAACTCTAATTATAAAAGGTAAAGTTTTTAATAATTATTGTAATGTTACATTCGATTTAATTAATTGTTTTTTCAGGGACTGAATCCCATGACCTCTGGAGGTCGTGACCTTAGCTGTTTCCATTAAATACCTGAGATTTGAAGTAAAAAACTAAATAATTAAAAACTACACATTAATAATTATTATTACTGAGAATGTCACAATAATAATATAATAATTATTATTATAAATCTGATTAATAAATTAATTTATAAACTAATACTAATAAAATGGTTGGTTTGATTCCCTACAGGGATGCCATCCCTTGACCTCTGGAGGTCGTGACCTGGGCGGGGTCAGTGACCTGACCTGTGAGCTCGGCCATGTGCTGCTGCGGGATCCCCATGACCCCGTAACAGGCCTGGATCTGCTGCGCCACCAGCGGTTTGGTGGGAGCCATGAAGACGATCTTGCCCGCGGGGAACCAGCGGTAGTAGTTGTACATGAGGACGGCGGCGATGAAGGTCTTGCCCAGGCCGGTGGGCAGACAGACCAGCGTGTTCCTCAGCAGCGCCGCCTCGCAGATCTGCAGCTGGTACTGCCGGACGGGGTAGTTGGTGGGGTAGATCCAGACCCGGCCCGCAGAGGGGTCGAATCCCGGCTCGGGACCGGCCTGCAGCGAGCGCTCGGCCTCGAACACGGCCACCAGCATGACGTCATCATCATCTTCATCATCAGCTTCATCATGCTGAGGAGCTGCTGTGGTCTCACCCCACAGACTCCTGCTGTCCGGCTGCTCGGAGGCGCTCACGGTGGGTTTGGTGCGTTTTCTCTGATCCGAGGTAGTTTTGCTTCGGTTTGAGGTGGTTTTCCTCCGGTCTGAGGTAGTTTTGCTCTGGTCTCTGTGAGGCACGCTGCAGCCCCATGACTGGAATAACGTCCTCTGATTGGAGCTCATTGTAGAACCATCATCATCATCATCATCATCAGCGAATATTTATAAACAAACGCAGTCGAATCAAACATACCGCATCTCCTTCCGCTACTCGGCGCTCAAATCAAACACATTAAACGCTCATACCTGAAACATATTCACGTTTTCATCTTCTAAACAAACATAAACACAAGAGAACAAATGAAACGGCTGATCGAATGTGGCGCGCGTCCGGTTTACGTCACCGAGAGTGGAAGTGCGCATGCGCGGGCGATGTTCGCGTGACGTGCATGTAAAGCGCGCAGAATTTCCGAATATTTCATCCTGAGGTAAAACTTTTTAATGGATTATTCATTTTTTGTGATGTTTGTAGATTATGTCTGTAAAAAAATATATAAAATAATAATAATAAAAATGAAAAAGACTGATAAACAAATAATGTTTTATTTAGCGTCAACATTATTATTTGGGGAAAAAAGTGATTACACATTTTCGATTTTTTTTGTTAAAAAGAACGAAATAATAATAATTATTACGATTATTAATATTGTTTTAAATATTAAATTATAACTCTAAATATAAAAAGAATTTAGTTTTATTTCGATTAATTGTGTAGCGATTCTCCAGATGTTTTACACATTTATAATATTTACACATAAATAATATTTTTTGTTTGTCACTGTATAAAAATGCCTTTATACTTGAAAATATATAGTTGTGGACCAGAAAACTTCGAAAACCCCTGGATTAAACCACTTCATGTTAGATTCATACATTTAAATTATACTTGCATTAAAAATAATAAATAAATAAATAAATAAATGAACGGTACATTTTCTCTAACAAGTGTTTTTTAATTGTCAATTTGGTTTGTGTGTTTGTCACTAAACTGTTACTAGAATAAATATATGAATAATTTATTTTAAAAATGTAGATTTTTAATTATTAAGCTGTTCATGTAAGGAAGAATAATGGAAAAACACTGGCAAAATATTTTAAGTTTGTGTAGAATCAGATGTAGAAAGAATCACAGCACGAGTGCGTACAGAAATAAGACACTTTATTATATAGATAAATCTCTCTCTCATATATAATTTAATGTGAAATCTCATCAAGGCTGTTCTGGAATGACTGGCACTAAACTGAGAACTACATCTGGACATGAATTCACCTGTAGTATTATTATTATTATTATTATTATTATTATTTCAAAGCTTCACATTCACAAAAATACAGCGGTTTCACATCCAGAGCTGATGGAGAAATCGTTCTGACTGATATTATACTCTTTTCATTATATTTTTTGAACCCCATCAATAATAAATTTGGTCATGCAACAAAACTAAGACGGGTCGCACTTAGAACAGAACCATCATCACTTCATTGTCAAGTCGTCGCCAAAAATACACTGCACCGACATACAGTACAGCTAATACTGTGCTATTATACAGTACAAAAGACTTTGATAATAATAACGACACATCTCTTAGAAATGCTCCATAGCACACGTTACAAAACAACATTGTATTATTGTGCATTTTACATTCTGTAGTCGAACTCTTTCACCACGACCACGAGAATCATGATCGCGGTACCATGAAAGTGCAAAGCGGCAAACCTGATCCTGTCAGATCTAATCTGAGTGCGAATCCGCTAATAGCATTAGTCAAGCGCTTCTCTTTCTTAAAAAAACAAGAGTCCAGGCACTGTGGGAAATGCAGAAACATCTGTATTCAGGTAGAATGTGTGTGTTGGGCCCTCAGGAGCTCGTTCAGGTCGCACTGAACGTTTGCGGGCTGCGAGGCGGCGCACTCCACCAGCGTCCGGCCCATGTGCGTGTGCAGCACCTCGGCCAGTTTAGCGGCGGCCGCCTTGACGCTGCCGCTGTTACCGGAGGAGCTGAGCAGCTTCCAGAAGAACGGAAGAACCTTCTGCTCCACCAGCTGCGGTTTGCGCGGGTACAGCTCCGTCACCAGCTCTGAAACACACACGTCAGAAACAAGTGTCTTAGAGAGCACATATTCATCTTTCTTTACTGTGTAATGTTGCTGTTTGAGCATGAAAAAGCTCTGTAAAGTTCCAGTTATTCTCTATATCAGTGTCACTGTGTCTGAACTTCCCTGAAACAATGGAGAATATGGGGAAAATAATGAACATTCAAGCATGAAAACCTGTTCTAGTAGAGCCTGAAAACACAATGACTCACCTGCGACCTTCTCAATCAGATCCAGTTTTGCTTTCCCGCTCAGATACTGGGCCTTGGAGCAGAACGGCTGAAGAAGAAGGCTGTTGTCTGAAAACACAAAGGTGCTACAATGAGCAGGTTAAGTCAACGGCTTTATATCGCAAACACAAAGTCAACCCACCGATGTTGTCGATCAGAGCTTGAACGGCCCCCAGCGCCGCCGTGTAGATGGCGTTGCTTTTGGAGTTGAGGTGATTGTCCACGATGGCGGGAATGAGGATGTTGAGCACTGGAGCCAGGCTGTCGTTGAGCAGAGCGATGATCGTCTGTAACGCCTCCAGCGCGCGCAGGTTCACTTTACTGTTGGACTCCTGCAGACGCGCCTTCAGACCGTCAAACACCTGCGCAGACCATCATCATCATCATGATTATAAACACCATCATCATTATCATAAACATCATAATCACCATTATTATAATCATCATCACCACCATCACCACCATCACTATCATGAGATGTTATAATCTGGTCAAAACAGGGTTATTATAGTTAACTAAAATCATAAAAACCTTTTTTGGTACTTGAAATAAGAAATACTAGAAATAATATAAACTGAAATAAAATATAAAAAACTTTAACTTCATTTCACTCTTTTTCATTTAAAGTTGAAGTCCTTAAATAACTAAAATGGAAATAAAAAGTATATCACTGATTCTTAAAATAAGGGACAAATCATGTTTTAGAAGTTAGTTTTTATTATTTAATAATACATTATTTTTTAAACTGATTTGACGGAATTGACAAATACTGACGGAGTTGACTGACGGAGTTAACAAATACTGACGGAGTTGACCAATACTGAGTTGACCAATACTGACGGAGTTGACCAATACTGAGTTGACCAATACTGACGGAGTTGACAAATACTGACGGAGTTGACCAATACTGAGTTGACCAATACTGACGGAGTTGACAAATACTGACGGAGTTGACAAATACTGACGGAGTTGACCAATACTGATGGAGTTGACCAATACTGATGGAGTTGACCAATACTGACGGAGTTGACTGACGGAGTTGACAAATACTCATAGAGTTGACAAATACTGACGGAGTTGACTGACGGAGTTGACAAATACTGACGGAGTTGACTGACGGAGTTGACAAATACTGACGGAGTTGACCAATACTGACGGAGTTGACTAACGGAGTTGACCAATACTGACAGAGTTGACCAATACTGAGTTGACCAATACTGACGGAGTTGACCAATACTGACGGAGTTGACCAATACTGATGGAGTTGACCAATACTGACGGAGTTGACTGACGGAGTTGACAAATACTCATAGAGTTGACAAATACTGACGGAGTTGACTGACGGAGTTGACAAATACTGACGGAGTTGACTGACGGAGTTGACAAATACTGACGGAGTTGACTGACGGAGTTGACCAATACTGACAGAGTTGACAAATACTGACGGAGTTGACTGACAGAGTTGACCAATACTGACGGAGTTGACAAATACTGACGTTTAGTATCACTGATATACTATTATATATTTAGAATTTTTATTTTTTTGTTTTTATTTTTATATTTTCCATTTTCATTTTACATTTAGTTAAAGTTTTGGTAATTTTTTGTTGCGTTTTTGTATTTTTAAAATATGTCTATATAGCTTTTATTCATTTAATTTATTTCATTATTTTTTATTTAAGTACTTCAAGTTAAAAGAAATGAAAACAAAAATGTTGAAAGCTGAAATCAAATAAAGTTTTTAAGTATTTTGTTTCAGGTAAATGTTTTTTTTTGTTTGTTTTTTTTGCTTTAGTACAAGTTACCGATAATAATCCTGTTTTGAAGCTTTGATGATTGACAGGTTTAGTTCTGTAATACGGATCAGTTACCGGGAACAGGCTGCCGATGACCAGAGACGGGTTCTCCTCGCAGTCAGACACCAGCTGATCGATGGCCCTGATTCTCTCCCTGAAGTCCTTGGAGCTCAGCAGCGTCTTCATCTGTTTGACGTACTCGCTTCTGTCCGCCAGGCTGTGCGCGGCCGCTCTGTTCACGGACTGTCCAGAGTCTCTGCTGAAGACATGTGCTCATGAGCGTCACAGCATGAGCGTCAGACAGCGGACAGACGGGTGTGTGTGTGTCCTACCTGCTGGCCGTCAAAGGGTCACGTGTGAGGGACGAGGTGCGCACCAGCCCGCTGCCCATGAGAGAGCGTCTGCCCCGCGCCGACGGAGCGTCCTGAGGCATCTCACCCAAACCCTGAAACACAGAGATCAACACTGAACACTGACCGACATCTGATGATATCACCAGATTTGACATGGTTTAATCACACAGACACACCTTGGTTTTGAGAGTGAAGACGGCGTCCCTGACGGCCGGCAGGTCTTTAGCCAGGACAAACTTCTCCATCATCTTATCAAAGTCACGGTGAGAGGACAAAAACAGCAGCATCCGTCGACCAAAGTACCTGAAAGAGACACAGCGATGACACCGTGAAGCACTGAGGTTAGAGCGTAAGTGACCTCTGACCTGTGCCGTGGCTCACCTGGCCTCCTGAGACGAGTCCTGTGCCAGCTTCGAGACGGCGGGCAGAATGCGGTCGGTGAGATCTTTGGTCCCAGACAGCAGACGGGCGGCGCCGGCCCTCTCCACCAGAGTGCACAGATGCTGAGCCGCGCACTTACGCACGACCGAGTTCAGGTGACTGAGGAAACAGACACAGACGTTTCAGCGTTTCAGAAGCACAACAGAAGCTGATGTGAAGGCGAGGAGGCGTGTGTGCTGACCCGAGTCCTCCGGCGAGCAGCGCGCTCATGCTGCGGGTCAGTGTGCAGTGCTGCACCATGCTGTCCAGCGCTCGCTCCACGTCCTGTCTGATGAAGGCGTTGGATTCCCCGGCTTTGTGCAGCAGCGCTCTGGTCGTCCCGTCCAGCTCCTGATCCATTCCCTTCTGCAGCGCCACAAACATGTCACCCAGCGCCACCACGGCCACGCGGGACACGCCGGAGCGCAGGTTACGAACCTTCAGTCAGGCAGGGAGACATGAAACTCCATTTAACTTTGAAACTTTTCAGAGCTTTCACCTTCACAAACAGCTTTATTACACACTGCGCATGAACGGTAATATCCCAAAAAGCATTAATAGAGGCACTTTAATGCTGTTGTTTTCCTGTTTATCACTGTGAAGCTGCTTTGAAACGATCTGGATTGTATAAAGCACTACAGAAATAAAGCTGACTTGACGTCATCAGGACAGACTCAAAGTGACGATCCCGACTGACCTCCTGAATGAGAGCGAGGCACACGTCATGAATCCTGCTCATGAGGACGTCAGGATGATACTGGGCCAAACTGCGCAGGAAGTTCAGCCCCTCGATCTTCTTCTCCCTTCATGAACGGAACATATTAGAGGGACAGAACGGCTCGTATTTGTGTGTCAATGCTCAACACTGGATCATGCGATTTAGACTGACCAGTCGTCCGAGGCGAGCAGCCTGAAGCTCTGAGTGAGCGCCAGCTCCGGTTTAGAGAAGGGCCGCAGCTCTGCTGGATCCTGCCCATCTTTTCCAGGGCTCCCAGAAATCAACTCATCTGACGGAAAAACGGGATTACACCCAGACAAACCTCAGTGACAGTCTGAGACACTGACAGGGAAAACAGCTGAGCTGCTTCATATTTTTGTGGAAACTGTGTTACATTTAATTTTTTAGGATTATTTGATGAACAGAAAGTTCAAAAGAACAGCATTTATTTGATTTATAAATGTCTTTCCTGTCATTACAGACTCTCTCACCGGAGCCGTGTGCCGCAGGCGGTCGCGTCCGGTTCAGACTAGGCGTTCGTCTGAGTCGCGGCGCTGCATTTCTATTGGGCGGGCCGGTCGGGGGGGCGGGCTGGTGGGCGGGGCTCAGACATTTCACTGGGTTCTGTGGTCCTGTCGGACTGGAGGGAGATTCATCCGAGAGCGACCCGCAGCCGTTCAGGGTCACGTCTGGAAAACAGATGCAGAGACCGTGAGGAAGACAGACACGGCTGAGTGAGGGCTGTCACTGCTGTTGACCTTTCACCTTTCACTTCACGTCTCGTCAGGTCTGGAGCGGGTGGCGCGTCCTGCTGCTCCAGACGGCGCTGACGCATCTTGTCACGTGCAAACTTAGACAGTTTTACCCTCTCCTGAAAAACACACATCATGTGACTCACTAACTATGTTTACATCCATGTATTTTCATGCAAATTTTGAGAAATTCTGAATGGTAAGGCCAAGATGCACTCAATTGAGACGGATACTTTTTTATCCAATAAGACGTGCAAGATGGAAACACATTTACAGAATAAATCCCTCAAACCCTCATGTGACTTTGCCTCAGCAGAGTCTGTGATTGGATAACTGGACTAACCAGCGGACCAATCACATCGCAGCATCTCAAATGTTGGTTTGGTGGTTCTGAAACGTCTGAGTCAAAGTCTGTCATCAGAATGATTTGGTTTAATTCCCTCCAGAAGCGTCTCACACGATTGTGTTCCCAAACACCAGCATCCGAACGCAAGATCACATGACAGCGTTTATTGTGTTTCGTCTGACGCTCTGAGACTAACTCATGTATGATGGAGGGAGAAAGAGCCCGATTGAAGAAACTTACAGTTTTATTACCGATATTTTGTGGCAATTTTCTCAGGAAGTGATGATTTTGTTCTCTTGAACACAAACGATTTGTTTTTAAAGATTTGCTTTATTCACAAATGTTTTATGCCATATTCTAATTTTGTGCACAAGTTAAATTCACAGCTTTGGACGGAAACGCAGCTTGTTTGAGACGCACCAGAAGCTCCTCCGGTTCAGGACTGCCGTCAGAGTCGATGTTTCCGGTGAAAGCGTGGCCGTACACGCCTGACGGAGGCTCACGGGCGGCTTTACTGGACGAGTCGCCCTGATCAGGAGAAGCCGCCACACTGGGACGACTGGGAAGAACAACAGAACCAAACACTCCTGCAGAAATGAGGAAAGAAGACGAGTGAAGGACGAGAGCAGCAGTGTTTCAGATCATCAGCCCGTAAAACAGCTGTGAACCGACCTCGTCCGATCACTCCCTCCGACATGTCACGCGCACTGCAGGACTTCGACACGTGCTGCTGAGATCCTGAAACAAACGTGAACTTATCGCATCAAAAACTATCAAAACTAAACTATTACTGGACAAAAGTGTGGAATTAGATTTTTTAAATGTTTTAGAAAATAGTCTCTTCTGCTCACCAAGGTTGCATTTATTTGATCAAAAATACAGTAAAATATTATTACAATTTAAAATAACTACAGTAAAAAATTGTGAAATATTGTGAAATGTGTTTTCTATGTGAATATATAGTAAAGTGTAATTTATTCCTGTGATCAAAGCTGAATTTTCAGCATCATTACTCCAGTCTTCAGTGTCATATGATCCTTCAGAAATCATTCTAATGTGATGATTTGATGCTCAAGAAACATTTATGATTATTATCAGTGTTGAAAACAGTTCATATTTTTGTGCAAACCGTCATACTTTTTATTTTTCAGGATTCTTTGATGAATAGAATTGAATCTTTTGTAACATTATAAATGTCTTTACTGTCACTTTTGATCAATTTAATGCGTCCTTGATGAATAAAAGTATTAATTTCAGTGCCATTGACACTGAAGACTGGAGTAATGATGCTGAAAATTCAGCTTTGATCACAGGAATAAATTACACTTTACTATATATTCACATAGAAAACAGCTGATTTACACTGGAATAATATTTCACTATTTTTACTGTATTTTTGATCAAATAAATCCAGAAGAGACTTCTATCAGAGACATGTAAAACCTCTCACCTTTAGCGGCTCTGAAGGCGCGGAGCGGCTCACGCCCAGCGGCTCTGATCTGTGGTGATGATGTCATATCACCAGGCTTCTCCTCGTCCGGATCTAACGATCTGTTTGAGTAAACGAGTCTCTGACCGACCACACCGACACTCCCGTCAGACAGGCTCTTATCCTGCTGCGTCACGCCTGAGGCAAACACACACAGAGGTCACGTGACACACGTATGACGGCACGTATGCAGATGTGTGCTTCACATACGCACCTTGAGCGCCGAGGTCACGTCTTCCTGACGCCACCCGTGGTTTCTCAGCGGAGTTCACGGGGCTGCGGTCAGGAATGAGAATGAGATCATGTGCAGCTGAACTGAACATGTTTATGGCTGGTGTGAGCATCCGGTCTGACCTGCTCTTGGTGCCGTTGGGTGACGGGGGCGAGTACAGGCTGCTCAGGCCGCTCTCGCTCAGAGGGCTGGTGACGGACGGGGACGTCTGCTCCGGAGAATCAGGAACCAGCTCCAGCTTCACCGCCGAGTCCGGACTGTCTGGATCCGGTTCGGAGCCGCTCGCACTGACTTTGGCCCTCTTCTTGGCTGCGCTGTTCCTCAGCGACCGCAAGGAGTTCAGCATCTGAAAAAAGACGAGAACAGATCAAGGTCATGGGCGGCTGGAATCGGCTCAGACGCGCGGCAGAGCGTCACGCTCACCTCCTCGCGGTCCAGCGGCTCGTCCTCTGGCTCTCCTGTGCTGCTGACGGACAGATCCAGCCGCAGGTTCCTGTCCTGCTCTGATGAGGGTCTGCCGCTGGTCCGGCTCTGGCGGACAACACGAGGAGGCAGCGGAGAGCGCTTGCTGGAGCTCACCTCACCTGTGACATCATCAGAGACGCTCGTTAGTTCAGCTCATGTGGGTTTGTTCATTTCCTGTGAGATGAAGAGCACTAACCGGCGATGTCGCTCCTGCGGAGAGGGCTGACGTCACGTCTGTTGGGCCACGTGCTGGACATGGACAGCGAGGGCTCGGCGTGGTTTCGGTGGGGGACGGTCGGGGTCAGCAGACTTCCTGCTAGAGCGGTCAGCGGGTACGAGGGCAGCAGGAACGAGCCCGGAGGTGTTGAGTTGGAGGGGAGGGAGAAGGTTCGCTCCACGCTGCCCGACAGGAAACGGCTGGTCTTCAAACCTGCGGAAGGAAATAAATAAAAAGTCAAACTGAAATAAAAACAAATTAAACCTAAATATTAAATATTAAAAAAAATACTAAATTAAAATAAGTTATTTCAAAAATGTTAATAAAAACTGATATTACATAAATAACACTGGTCCCGATTGCTGTTCTCAAACTACTGCACAGAAACCTTTGATAAAATCCCATTAAACTGCCGTCTGAACATATTTATAAAGGCCTGGATGCTGATTGGTCGATCCAGTGGTGATGCAGTGACAGCTCTGATGTTTTCAGGCTCATTTCATAGGTTTATAGAGATGATAATAACTATAAAGATGAGTGTGTTCTTCTGACAGTGCCGTCACCTTTCTCAGGCTCACTGGCTGTTTTGAAAATGTCTGAATCTGAATCTAAGCTTCCGCTGCGGCGCAGTCGACCCAGAGACCTGTGCGTCCGGCCCGGAGACTGAAGCGGTTCTGATGGACCTGGACCAGAACAGAAGAATATCAGTGTGATATTAGACAATCACAGGGTTCAATTAATGCTACTATCATGTTACTGATGCCTTAAGTTGATTTTAGCATGCTGCTCGCTTCATATAATCAGTTCAACTAGAGGATCTCTGGGAAATAAAGCCGGGTTCAGTACATTATGAGCTCAAAGTGCCTCTCTGAAACACGACATGCTTTGGTGTAGACGGAGAGAAGCAGAAGAACCAAACATGCCTGTGACATGAATGAGATCTTCAGTGGTGTCTATATGGTGAATATGAAACTATATCCTATGAAAACATGATGAAACATGGGAGTTCGTACTGTATTTGGCACCGGTGTCCTGACGGAGTCTCATGGATGTGGACGGATCTTCACTGCAAACCTGCTGGAATAAAGACATGAGATAAACAAAAATTATCTTTGTGTTCCCAATCAAAACCACACGAGACCTTCATCGCAGATCTCACAGACTGAACACACTCCTTGAGATCAACAGAAGAACATTAACACAGTTTTAATGCTTGAAAACCGACCAAACATTCACAACAACACTGAAAATTATCATTTACAGACTGCAAGAAATGATGTTCCTCCTCAGTGTTTCTGTCTTGTTTTCCAGCACAAATATCTAAACACTCTTAAATCAAGATACATTTACTGGAGAAAAGAAATGACTTTAGAAATGTGTCAAAATGAGTTTGTGCTTAAAACAAGAACAAATATCTGCCAATGGAGTCGGAAAAATCATCTTGTTTTCACTTTGAATTAAGTTTATTTAATTGGCAGATATTTGTTCTTGTTTTAAGCACAAACTCATTTTGACACATTTCTAAAGTCATTTCTCTTCTCCAGTAAATGTATCTTGATTTAAGAATGTTTGGATATTTGTGCTGGAAAACTTCAGAAATCCTCCATGTGCTGCTGGTGTTTGTTAGTGTTCCAGTGTGAGAGTGTTGCTGGGAAACACTGCCGGATCACTGACACACACACTGGATCACGTCATCAGAGCGTTCTTCACACGAGAACACAAACCACCTCCAGTGAGTCGCCGTTACATGAGTTAGTCCTTCACCTAATGATGTCGTTTCATACACATCTCATTTCAGCTTCATATGCAGGAAATAATTGCATCATCATTCAACATCAATTTAACCCTGTGAAGCCTGACATGACATGAAATAATAATCTTTTTTTTTTTTTTTAAATGGAACAGACTTTTACTTGATAAAAGAGTCTAAACTGTCAATCAGACGACAGAAGGACTGGAGGAGATTGAGTGTTGAGATCATTTAGAGGCCTTAGAAAACCACATGACTGAATTAAAGTGGACCTATAACGCCTCTTTCACAAGATGTAATATCAGTCTCTGGTGTCTCCAGAATGTGTCTGTGAAGTTTCAGCTCAAAATACCCCACAGATCATTTATTATAGCTTATCAAAAACACGCCGTTTTTGTGTGTGTCCCTTTAAATGCAAACGGGGTGGAGCTTTAACAGCTCAACAACAACAAAGCTGGAGAATCTCACGCAGCCAAAATGAGGATTGTCAGTAACGGTGTTCAGCCTTACATTGTTCAAACCGGAGTCGACACTGATGGAGAGACTCAGGAAGAAGTTACAACTTTTAGACGTTTCTGAATGGTTAGTAGATAAATTTATGTAGTTGCTGTGGAGTTGATTCAACTCATCCACTAGCATGTGCCGTCATGTTAATCTTTTGTGTTGAATTGACCCTCGTTTGTGAAGCAGTCCGGCGTAAAATGACGGCATGTCAACAACACTCTACTACAACAACTCTTCCTCTTCTCTAAAGCAGCCCAACATGGCCCCGCCCCCTTTGTTGTGTGTTCTCGGGGGCGGGGTTTATGTAAATTTTAGGGTTAGTGATGTCACCAACCCGGGAAGAAGCTCGTTGTAGTCCCTACCAGCTGTTTAAAAAGTGATTTCTGTAAAAGAAAATATCTCCCTTTACATTGAACTTTGAGTGTCGTAACTTTGCAGATGTTGTTTATGATCAAACAGCAAAATTACACACTAACTAAAGTTAAGTCAAATCATAATCAAGGACCCCTTTAAATCATGATGCTGATGTCATCACTCACCTGATCAGGTGACTTTCCGTTAGCCGTGAGGACCGATCGCTCCCAGGGCAGTTTGTTCTTCCCTTTTCCGGCGCTCACGATCCTCCTGTGCTGCGAAGCATCATCTACGGATTCGGCGTCTGCGGCGCCACGTGAGCTGGAAACCCGTCCTCCGTTCATGACCCAGTCCAGATCGGCGCCGGAGCCCAGCTGAGGCAGACGTCTCTGTCCCGGTTTGGGCAGGACGAGCGCATACTCCACCGTGCCGTCGGACGCCAGCCGAGGGAGGATGTGCCGTGCTCGCCGCGCCTGAACGGCGGCCATGAGGCCCTGCACGTCTCCCGTCAGCTCCACCCGGTCCACGGCCTTCACGAGCGGCTGCTTCTTCCCGGTGTCCAGACAGTAGTCGAAGACGGCGAACAGCTCCAGAGCCGCGTGACGCACCTTCCTCTTGCTGTCGGCGAGGGACGGGGCCACCTCCGAACACAGGCCGGCGATGTCGAAGTCCTTGCGCGGGTGCGTGAGCATGGCGGCCGTGATGATGTTGACGGCGTCCTCTCGAACCCTGGAGTTCCGGTGCCGGAGCTGAGCGACCACGAGCTCCAGCACGCGCTGCGGCGCCACCGTCCTCATCAGCTGCCTGAAGACGCTCATGTACTCGCGTCGGGTGACGTTACGGGAGTCTCCCAGCGCTCTGATGGTCACCGCCACGATCTCCTTGTAGTATCGCTCCACATCGCCGTCCAGCTTCTCGATCAGCAGGTTGATGAGCTGTAAGGTGCCGTACAACACCTTGAAGTTGCTGTCGTCCAGAAGCTTGCGCAGGAACTGGATGAACTCCACGATGCTGCCGGAGGACACCTGCTGGAGGTCCAGATCCGTCAGGATGCTCTTCAGCTCCTCCACCCCGCGGGTCCGGTTCTGGTAGTTCTGCTGGTCCAGGAGCTGCTCGTGTAACTCCTGAGGAATCAATCCATAAATCATCATGGGTCAGAGTCCAGACGGAGCCGACGCGGGGGAATCTGTCATGATGATGAGGGATGCGAAGCCATCGCAGCGACACAGACCTGAAGATGGGAAGAGTCACAGATGCCAGGAAAGCTTGAGGTGAATCATAACATTACAAACTTTGATTTGAAGCAAAAAAAAGTTTCAGAAAATCAGACAAAAATAAAAAACTGTAATGGCTTTACTGAGGGGAAGAACTACAATCCCATGAAGCATTGCGAACAGCATAATCAAATTAAAAATAATGGAGAAATATAAAACTGCTCATTTAAAAATGTTGATTATATATAAAAACAATATATTTTTAAGTTTATTACAAAATATGCATATACATAGTCGATTACGTCAATCACAGTGGGAGTGGGTGGAGCTAGAAAGCTCTTTTTGCCTGCTTAAGATTGTAGTGACTGATTGGTGGGATTTACTTGCTGCATTATGGGAAATGTAGTTTTCACCACAAATTTCACTTTTAAACATGATTATTTTAAAACTAAGTTGAAATAATGTGGGTTGATGGATTCAACAGAAGCAAAAACCATCGATTAACAACCTCGGCTGAATTTAAATGTTCATAAGTTATAAAAAAAATCAATTTCCCTGTGGAGAAAATGAAATTTATTGCAAAATATGCATATACATACTCGATCACGTCAATCACAGTGGGAATGGGCGGAGCTAAAGAGCTATTTTGGCGCGCTTTGGTTGTAGCCACTCTCTGATTGGTGGAATTTACTGTGCAGCATCATGGGTAATGTAGTTTTCATCACGAATTCTGCTGTTAAACACAATTATTTTAAAACTAAGTTGAAATAACACGGGCTGATGGCTTCAACAGAAGCAAAAACCACCGATTAACAACCTCGGCTGACTTTAAAGGTTTGTAAGTTAACATAAAACTTTAACATTTTAACTTCCAGAACCCAAATGTTTTCTGAATGTTCTCTGAACGTTCAAAATGTCGTTAAACATTTTAAAAACGTTTTTTCTTGGTTATGTGAGCGCTAGATAAAACATTAAAGTAATGTTTCCTCTATTTGATCATTTTGCAACTATTATGGAAACGTTAATTTTGAATGTTATCTGAAAAATTAATAACGTTACGTAGTAACGTTTAAAAAACATTAGACTAATGTCCAACTAAAATGTTTCAGAAATATGTTATATGACTGATGAATAAGCGCTAAAGCATTATTAAACATGATCGTTCTATGAACGTTTGTTTCCCACTCTGAGGGAAATTATGCTCGAGCTTTTCTTACAAATAACTTAAGAACTTTTATTGACCTCGAGGTGAGAAAAGTGTCAGAGACTTTATGAACAAACTGTCCATTGCTTCATATTTTAAAACATAACAAACTTAAGATATGAGGCTGTAAAGCAGCTCTGAAAGACAATAGTGTGGCTATAAAAGGTCATGTTGAGCTGAAGTGATGGTTAAAATAGACAGCAGCTGCTGTGAAACATCACAACACTTCCAGCTAAATTTAACAGCTCATAATTTAACAGTAATGACGGATCTTCATAGTCACAGATCAATGAATATTCGGAAATCGTTCAGAAGGAAACCACTTGTTGCTCTTCTACGGTATTTACTCGTTCATTCACTCAATATTCATCATCTGACACGATATTTCACCGTAATAACGAGAATCTGAGGTGATTCTGCAGTATTAATTCTTCTCATTCATCACATCGGATGTTTGTTTGGTAGATTCGCTAGATGATATTTTTTACCAAATCGACACACATGATAGAATTCATTGATAATTTACTATATAACAAACCCTGGTATAATTTACAACATTGAACAACATTAAAATGATTGAAATGGCTGAAGTGTTTTACGTGTTTTAGTGAAAATCAAACCTGTTATTGCAGATCCAAATGACTCCGAACGACTCCCGTCCAGATTCGGTTTGATTCTCGATATGATTCAGTCTGATTCGCTGAATCTTCTTTCTCTGCTCTGAATTTGTCTGATTTGGGTCTGATTTTCGTGGTTTTTCTGTCGGATTCTGATTTTCTCGCTGCTTCCATCACAACACACAACCAAAATGGCGCTGATGTCACAACCAGCCGCTGCCATGGTGACGCGCCCTCTGACCCCACACTGGATGGCTGGCGCGGTGCACTGTGGGAGGTGTAGTTCTTGAGAGTCACATGTACATGTTCTGCTGCAAAAATATAAGTTCTTTTTGCACACAAAACCATCAGCATTTGTGCAACTGCGAAACAAAATAATCAAAAATTGGACTAGAAAAACATTTGGCTTTTTTGTTTGCCAGAAATTTGTTTTGCCTGGCTTCTATTATTATAACCCGAGCCCGATATAAATGATATGATATCAGAAAGTACAGTATAAGGGTGTACAGTAAGACTAAGAGCAGTATTTGAGTGTACAGTAAGAGCAGTATTTGAGTGTACAGTAAGTGCAGTATATGAGTGTACAGTAAGTGCAGTATATGAGTGTACAGTCAGAGCAGTATTTGAGTGTACAGTAAGAGCAGTATATGAGTGTACAGTAAGAGCAGTATTTGAGTGTACAGTAAGAGCAGTATATGAGTGTACAGTAAGAGCAGTATTTGAGTGTACAGTAAGAGCAGTATATGAGTGTTTGTGAGTGCAGTATATGAGTGTACAGTAAGAGCAGTATTTGAGTGTACAGTAAGAGCAGTATTTGAGTGTACAGTAAGTGCAGTATATGAGTGTACAGTAAGAGCAGTATTTGAGTGTACAGTAAGAGCAGTATATGAGTGTACAGTAAGAGCAGTATTTGAGTGTACAGTAAGAGCAGTATTTGAGTGTACAGTAAGAGCAGTATATGAGTGTACAGTAAGAGCAGTATATGAGTGTACAGTAAGAGCAGTATATGAGTGTACAGTAAGAGCAGTATTTGAGTGTACAGTAAGAGCAGTATATGAGTGTACAGTAAGAGCAGTATATGAGTGTACAGTAAGAGCAGTATTTGAGTGTACAGTAAGTGCAGTATATGAGTGTACAGTAAGAGCAGTATTTGAGTGTACAGTAAGAGCAGTATATGAGTGTACAGTAAGAGCAGTATTTGAGTGTACAGTAAGAGCAGTATTTGAGTGTACAGTAAGAGCAGTATATGAGTGTTTGTGAGTGCAGTATATGAGTGTACAGTAAGAGCAGTATTTGAGTGTACAGTAAGAGCAGTATATGAGTGTTTGTGAGTGCAGTATATGAGTGTACAGTAAGAGCAGTATTTGAGTGTACAGTAAGAGCAGTATATGAGTGTTTGTGAGTGCAGTATATGAGTGTACAGTAAGAGCAGTATTTGAGTGTACAGTAAGAGCAGTATTTGAGTGTACAGTAAGTGCAGTATATGAGTGTACAGTAAGAGCAGTATTTGAGTGTACAGTAAGAGCAGTATATGAGTGTACAGTAAGAGCAGTATTTGAGTGTACAGTAAGAGCAGTATTTGAGTGTACAGTAAGAGCAGTATATGAGTGTACAGTAAGAGCAGTATATGAGTGTTTGTGAGTGCAGTATATGAGTGTACAGTAAGAGCAGTATTTGAGTGTACAGTAAGAGCAGTATATGAGTGTACAGTAAGAGCAGTATATGAGTGTACAGTAAGAGCAGTATTTGAGTGTACAGTAAGTGCAGTATATGAGTGTACAGTAAGAGCAGTATTTGAGTGTACAGTAAGAGCAGTATATGAGTGTACAGTAAGAGCAGTATTTGAGTGTACAGTAAGAGCAGTATTTGAGTGTACAGTAAGAGCAGTATATGAGTGTTTGTGAGTGCAGTATATGAGTGTACAGTAAGAGCAGTATTTGAGTGTACAGTAAGTGCAGTATATGAGTGTACAGTAAGAGCAGTATTTGAGTGTACAGTAAGAGCAGTATATGAGTGTACAGTAAGAGCAGTATTTGAGTGTACAGTAAGAGCAGTATATGAGTGTACAGTAAGAGCAGTATTTGAGTGTACAGTAAGAGCAGTATTTGAGTGTACAGTAAGAGCAGTATATGAGTGTACAGTAAGAGCAGTATTTGAGTGTACAGTAAGAGCAGTATTTGAGTGTACAGTAAGAGCAGTATATGAGTGTTTGTGAGTGCAGTATATGAGTGTACAGTAAGAGCAGTATTTGAGTGTACAGTAAGAGCAGTATATGAGTGTACAGTAAGAGCAGTATTTGAGTGTACAGTAAGAGCAGTATTTGAGTGTACAGTAAGAGCAGTATATGAGTGTACAGTAAGAGCAGTATTTGAGTGTACAGTAAGAGCAGTATATGAGTGTTTGTGAGTGCAGTATATGAGTACAGTAAGAGCAGTATTTGAGTGTACAGTAAGAGCAGTATTTGAGTGTACAGTAAGAGCAGTATATGAGTGTTTGTGAGTGCAGTATATGAGTGTACAGTAAGAGCAGTATATGTGTACAGTAAGAGCAGTATTTGAGTGTACAGTAAGTGCAGTATTTGAGTGTACAGTAAGTGCAGTATTTGAGTGTACAGTAAGTGCAGTATATGAGTGTACAGTATGAGCAGTATGAGTGTACAGTATGAGCAGTATATGAGTGTACAGTAAGAGCAGTATTTGAGTGTACAGTAAGAGCAGTATGAGTGTACAGTAAGTGCAGTATATGAGTGTACAGTAAGTGCAGTATATGAGTGTACAGTAAGAGCAGTATATGAGTGTACAGTAAGTGCAGTATATGAGTGTACAGTAAGAGCAGTATTTGAGTGTACAGTAAGAGCAGTATATGAGTGTTTGTGAGTGCAGTATATAAGTGTACAGTAAGAGCAGTATTTGAGTGTACAGTAAGAGCAGTATATGAGTGTACAGTAAGAGCAGTATTTGAGTGTACAGTAAGAGCAGTATTTGAGTGTACAGTAAGAGCAGTATATGAGTGTACAGTAAGAGCAGTATTTGAGTGTACAGTAAGAGCAGTATATGAGTGTTTGTGAGTGCAGTATATGAGTACAGTAAGAGCAGTATTTGAGTGTACAGTAAGAGCAGTATTTGAGTGTACAGTAAGAGCAGTATATGAGTGTTTGTGAGTGCAGTATATGAGTGTACAGTAAGAGCAGTATATGTGTACAGTAAGAGCAGTATTTGAGTGTACAGTAAGTGCAGTATTTGAGTGTACAGTAAGTGCAGTATTTGAGTGTACAGTAAGTGCAGTATATGAGTGTACAGTATGAGCAGTATGAGTGTACAGTATGAGCAGTATATGAGTGTACAGTATGAGCAGTATGAGTGTACAGTATGAGCAGTATATGAGTGTACAGTAAGAGCAGTATTTGAGTGTACAGTAAGAGCAGTATGAGTGTACAGTAAGTGCAGTATATGAGTGTACAGTAAGTGCAGTATATGAGTGTACAGTAAGAGCAGTATATGAGTGTACAGTAAGTGCAGTATATGAGTGTACAGTAAGAGCAGTATATGAGTGTACAGTAAGAGCAGTATATGAGTGTACAGTAAGAGCAGTATTTGAGTGTACAGTAAGTGCAGTATATGAGTGTACAGTAAGAGCAGTATTTGAGTGTACAGTAAGAGCAGTATAGGAGTGTACAGTAAGAGCAGTATTTGAGTGTACAGTAAGAGCAGTATAGGAGTGTACAGTAAGAGCAGTATAGGAGTGTACAGTAAGAGCAGTATATGAGTGTACAGTAAGAGCAGTATAGGAGTGTACAGTAAGTGCAGTATAGGAGTGTACAGTAAGAGCAGTATTTGAGTGTACAGTAAGAGCAGTATTTGAGTGTACAGTAAGTGCAGTATATGAGTGTACAGTAAGTGCAGTATATGAGTGTACAGTAAGAGCAGTATTTGAGTGTACAGTAAGAGCAGTATATGAGTGTACAGTAAGAGCAGTATATGAGTGTACAGTAAGAGCAGTATTTGAGTGTACAGTAAGAGCAGTATAGGAGTGTACAGTAAGAGCAGTATATGAGTGTACAGTAAGTGCAGTATATGAGTGTACAGTAAGAGCAGTATTTGAGTGTACAGTAAGAGCAGTATATGAGTGTACAGTAAGAGCAGTATTTGAGTGTACAGTAAGAGCAGTATAGGAGTGTACAGTAAGTGCAGTATAGGAGTGTACAGTAAGAGCAGTATATGAGTGTACAGTAAGAGCAGTATTTGAGTGTACAGTAAGTGCAGTATATGAGTGTACAGTAAGTGCAGTATATGAGTGTACAGTAAGAGCAGTATTTGAGTGTACAGTAAGAGCAGTATATGAGTGTACAGTAAGAGCAGTATATGAGTGTACAGTAAGAGCAGTATTTGAGTGTACAGTAAGAGCAGTATAGGAGTGTACAGTAAGAGCAGTATATGAGTGTACAGTAAGTGCAGTATATGAGTGTACAGTAAGAGCAGTATTTGAGTGTACAGTAAGAGCAGTATATGAGTGTACAGTAAGAGCAGTATTTGAGTGTACAGTAAGAGCAGTATAGGAGTGTACAGTAAGTGCAGTATAGGAGTGTACAGTAAGAGCAGTATAGGAGTGTACAGTAAGAGCAGTATAGGAGTGTTTGTGAGTGCAGTATATGAGTGTACAGTAAGAGCAGTATTTGAGTGTACAGTAAGTGCAGTATTTGAGTGTACAGTAAGTGCAGTATATGAGTGTACAGTATGAGCAGTATATGAGTGTACAGTAAGACCAGTATATGAGTGTACAGTAAGTGCAGTATTTGAGTGTACAGTAAGAGCAGTATTTGAGTGTACAGTAAGTGCAGTATATGAGTGTACAGTAAGTGCAGTATATGAGTGTACAGTAAGAGCAGTATATGAGTGTACAGTAAGTGCAGTATATGAGTGTACAGTAAGAGCAGTATTTGAGTGTACAGTAAGAGCAGTATATGAGTGTACAGTAAGAGCAGTATATGAGTGTACAGTAAGAGCAGTATTTGAGTGTACAGTAAGAGCAGTATGAGTGTACAGTAAGAGCAGTATATGAGTGTACAGTAAGAGCAGTATTTGAGTGTACAGTAAGAGCAGTATGAGTGTACAGTAAGAGCAGTATATGAGTGTACAGTAAGAGCAGTATTTGAGTGTACAGTAAGAGCAGTATTTGAGTGTACAGTAAGAGCAGTATATGAGTGTACAGTAAGTGCAGTATATGAGTGTACAGTAAGAGCAGTATATGAGTGTACAGTAAGAGCAGTATGAGTGTACAGTAAGAGCAGTATATGAGTGTACAGTAAGAGCAGTATATGAGTGTACAGTAAGAGCAGTATGAGTGTACAGTAAGAGCAGTATATGAGTGTACAGTAAGAGCAGTATTTGAGTGTACAGTAAGAGCAGTATATGAGTGTACAGTAAGTGCAGTATATGAGTGTACAGTAAGAGCAGTATATGAGTGTACAGTAAGAGCAGTATTTGAGTGTACAGTAAGAGCAGTATATGAGTGTACAATAAGTGCAGTATTTGAGTGTACAGTAAGTGCAGTATATGAGTGTACAGTAAGAGCAGTATATGAGTGTACAGTAAGAGCAGTATATGAGTGTACAGTAAGAGCAGTATTTGAGTGTACAGTAAGAGCAGTATTTGAGTGTACAGTAAGAGCAGTATATGAGTGTACAGTAAGTGCAGTATATGAGTGTACAGTAAGAGCAGTATATGAGTGTACAGTAAGAGCAGTATTTGAGTGTACAGTAAGAGCAGTATATGAGTGTACAATAAGTGCAGTATTTGAGTGTACAGTAAGTGCAGTATTTGAGTGTACAGTAAGTGCAGTATATGAGTGTACAGTAAGAGCAGTATATGAGTGTACAGTAAGAGCAGTATATGAGTGTACAGTAAGAGCAGTATTTGAGTGTACAGTAAGAGCAGTATATGAGTGTACAGTAAGAGCAGTATTTGAGTGTACAGTAAGAGCAGTATATGAGTGTACAGTAAGAGCAGTATTTGAGTGTACAGTAAGTGCAGTATATGAGTGTACAGTAAGAGCAGTATTTGAGTGTACAGTAAGAGCAGTATATGAGTGTACAGTAAGAGCAGTATATGAGTGTACAGTAAGAGCAGTATATGAGTGTACAGTAAGTGCAGTATATGAGTGTACAGTAAGTGCAGTATTTGAGTGTACAGTAAGTGCAGTATATGAGTGTACAGTAAGCAGTATATGAGTGTACAGTAAGTGCAGTATTTGAGTGTACAGTAAGAGCAGTATATGAGTGTACAGTAAGAGCAGTATTTGAGTGTACAGTAAGTGCAGTATATGAGTGTACAGTAAGCAGTATATGAGTGTACAGTAAGTGCAGTATTTGAGTGTACAGTAAGAGCAGTATATGAGTGTACAGTAAGAGCAGTATATGAGTGTACAGTAAGAGCAGTATATGAGTGTACAGTAAGAGCAGTATATGAGTGTACAGTAAGAGCAGTATTTGAGTGTACAGTAAGAGCAGTATTTGAGTGTACAGTAAGAGCAGTATATGAGTGTACAGTAAGAGCAGTATTTGAGTGTACAGTAAGAGCAGTATATGAGTGTTTGTGAGTGCAGTATATGAGTACAGTAAGAGCAGTATTTGAGTGTACAGTAAGAGCAGTATTTGAGTGTACAGTAAGAGCAGTATATGAGTGTTTGTGAGTGCAGTATATGAGTGTACAGTAAGAGCAGTATATGTGTACAGTAAGAGCAGTATTTGAGTGTACAGTAAGTGCAGTATTTGAGTGTACAGTAAGTGCAGTATTTGAGTGTACAGTAAGTGCAGTATATGAGTGTACAGTATGAGCAGTATGAGTGTACAGTATGAGCAGTATATGAGTGTACAGTATGAGCAGTATGAGTGTACAGTATGAGCAGTATATGAGTGTACAGTAAGAGCAGTATTTGAGTGTACAGTAAGAGCAGTATGAGTGTACAGTAAGTGCAGTATATGAGTGTACAGTAAGTGCAGTATATGAGTGTACAGTAAGAGCAGTATATGAGTGTACAGTAAGTGCAGTATATGAGTGTACAGTAAGAGCAGTATATGAGTGTACAGTAAGAGCAGTATATGAGTGTACAGTAAGAGCAGTATTTGAGTGTACAGTAAGTGCAGTATATGAGTGTACAGTAAGAGCAGTATTTGAGTGTACAGTAAGAGCAGTATAGGAGTGTACAGTAAGAGCAGTATTTGAGTGTACAGTAAGAGCAGTATAGGAGTGTACAGTAAGAGCAGTATAGGAGTGTACAGTAAGAGCAGTATATGAGTGTACAGTAAGAGCAGTATAGGAGTGTACAGTAAGTGCAGTATAGGAGTGTACAGTAAGAGCAGTATTTGAGTGTACAGTAAGAGCAGTATTTGAGTGTACAGTAAGTGCAGTATATGAGTGTACAGTAAGTGCAGTATATGAGTGTACAGTAAGAGCAGTATTTGAGTGTACAGTAAGAGCAGTATATGAGTGTACAGTAAGAGCAATATATGAGTGTACAGTAAGAGCAGTATTTGAGTGTACAGTAAGAGCAGTATAGGAGTGTACAGTAAGAGCAGTATATGAGTGTACAGTAAGTGCAGTATATGAGTGTACAGTAAGAGCAGTATTTGAGTGTACAGTAAGAGCAGTATATGAGTGTACAGTAAGAGCAGTATTTGAGTGTACAGTAAGAGCAGTATAGGAGTGTACAGTAAGTGCAGTATAGGAGTGTACAGTAAGAGCAGTATATGAGTGTACAGTAAGAGCAGTATTTGAGTGTACAGTAAGTGCAGTATATGAGTGTACAGTAAGTGCAGTATATGAGTGTACAGTAAGAGCAGTATTTGAGTGTACAGTAAGAGCAGTATATGAGTGTACAGTAAGAGCAGTATATGAGTGTACAGTAAGAGCAGTATTTGAGTGTACAGTAAGAGCAGTATAGGAGTGTACAGTAAGAGCAGTATATGAGTGTACAGTAAGTGCAGTATATGAGTGTACAGTAAGAGCAGTATTTGAGTGTACAGTAAGAGCAGTATATGAGTGTACAGTAAGAGCAGTATTTGAGTGTACAGTAAGAGCAGTATAGGAGTGTACAGTAAGTGCAGTATAGGAGTGTACAGTAAGAGCAGTATAGGAGTGTACAGTAAGAGCAGTATAGGAGTGTTTGTGAGTGCAGTATATGAGTGTACAGTAAGAGCAGTATTTGAGTGTACAGTAAGTGCAGTATTTGAGTGTACAGTAAGTGCAGTATATGAGTGTACAGTATGAGCAGTATATGAGTGTACAGTAAGACCAGTATATGAGTGTACAGTAAGTGCAGTATTTGAGTGTACAGTAAGAGCAGTATATGAGTGTACAGTAAGTGCAGTATATGAGTGTACAGTAAGAGCAGTATATGAGTGTACAGTAAGTGCAGTATATGAGTGTACAGTAAGAGCAGTATTTGAGTGTACAGTAAGAGCAGTATATGAGTGTACAGTAAGAGCAGTATATGAGTGTACAGTAAGAGCAGTATTTGAGTGTACAGTAAGAGCAGTATGAGTGTACAGTAAGAGCAGTATATGAGTGTACAGTAAGAGCAGTATTTGAGTGTACAGTAAGAGCAGTATGAGTGTACAGTAAGAGCAGTATATGAGTGTACAGTAAGAGCAGTATTTGAGTGTACAGTAAGAGCAGTATTTGAGTGTACAGTAAGAGCAGTATATGAGTGTACAGTAAGTGCAGTATATGAGTGTACAGTAAGAGCAGTATATGAGTGTACAGTAAGAGCAGTATGAGTGTACAGTAAGAGCAGTATATGAGTGTACAGTAAGAGCAGTATATGAGTGTACAGTAAGAGCAGTATGAGTGTACAGTAAGAGCAGTATATGAGTGTACAGTAAGAGCAGTATTTGAGTGTACAGTAAGAGCAGTATATGAGTGTACAGTAAGTGCAGTATATGAGTGTACAGTAAGAGCAGTATATGAGTGTACAGTAAGAGCAGTATTTGAGTGTACAGTAAGAGCAGTATATGAGTGTACAATAAGTGCAGTATTTGAGTGTACAGTAAGTGCAGTATATGAGTGTACAGTAAGAGCAGTATATGAGTGTACAGTAAGAGCAGTATATGAGTGTACAGTAAGAGCAGTATTTGAGTGTACAGTAAGAGCAGTATTTGAGTGTACAGTAAGAGCAGTATATGAGTGTACAGTAAGTGCAGTATATGAGTGTACAGTAAGAGCAGTATATGAGTGTACAGTAAGAGCAGTATTTGAGTGTACAGTAAGAGCAGTATATGAGTGTACAATAAGTGCAGTATTTGAGTGTACAGTAAGTGCAGTATATGAGTGTACAGTAAGAGCAGTATATGAGTGTACAGTAAGAGCAGTATATGAGTGTACAGTAAGAGCAGTATTTGAGTGTACAGTAAGAGCAGTATATGAGTGTACAGTAAGAGCAGTATTTGAGTGTACAGTAAGAGCAGTATATGAGTGTACAGTAAGAGCAGTATTTGAGTGTACAGTAAGTGCAGTATATGAGTGTACAGTAAGAGCAGTATTTGAGTGTACAGTAAGAGCAGTATATGAGTGTACAGTAAGAGCAGTATATGAGTGTACAGTAAGAGCAGTATATGAGTGTACAGTAAGTGCAGTATATGAGTGTACAGTAAGTGCAGTATTTGAGTGTACAGTAAGTGCAGTATATGAGTGTACAGTAAGCAGTATATGAGTGTACAGTAAGTGCAGTATTTGAGTGTACAGTAAGAGCAGTATATGAGTGTACAGTAAGAGCAGTATTTGAGTGTACAGTAAGTGCAGTATATGAGTGTACAGTAAGCAGTATATGAGTGTACAGTAAGTGCAGTATTTGAGTGTACAGTAAGAGCAGTATATGAGTGTACAGTAAGAGCAGTATATGAGTGTACAGTAAGAGCAGTATATGAGTGTACAGTAAGTGCAGTATATGAGTGTACAGTAAGTGCAGTATTTGAGTGTACAGTAAGAGCAGTATATGAGTGTACAGTAAGAGCAGTATATGAGTGTACAGTAAGTGCAGTATTTGAGTGTACAGTAAGTGCAGTATTTGAGTGTACAGTAAGAGCAGTATATGAGTGTACAGTAAGAGCAGTATATGAGTGTACAGTAAGAGCAGTATTTGAGTGTACAGTAAGAGCAGTATATGAGTGTACAGTAAGTGCAGTATATGAGTGTACAGTAAGAGCAGTATATGAGTGTACAGTAAGAGCAGTATTTGAGTGTACAGTAAGAGCAGTATATGAGTGTACAATAAGTGCAGTATTTGAGTGTACAGTAAGAGCAGTATATGAGTGTACAATAAGTGCAGTATTTGAGTGTACAGTAAGTGCAGTATATGAGTGTACAGTAAGAGCAGTATATGAGTGTACAGTAAGAGCAGTATATGAGTGTACAGTAAGAGCAGTATTTGAGTGTACAGTAAGAGCAGTATATGAGTGTACAGTAAGAGCAGTATTTGAGTGTACAGTAAGAGCAGTATATGAGTGTACAGTAAGAGCAGTATTTGAGTGTACAGTAAGTGCAGTATATGAGTGTACAGTAAGAGCAGTATATGAGTGTACAGTAAGCAGTATATGAGTGTACAGTAAGTGCAGTATTTGAGTGTACAGTAAGAGCAGTATATGAGTGTACAGTAAGAGCAGTATATGAGTGTACAGTAAGTGCAGTATTTGAGTGTACAGTAAGAGCAGTATATGAGTGTACAGTAAGAGCAGTATATGAGTGTACAGTAAGTGCAGTATTTGAGTGTACAGTAAGTGCAGTTTATAAGTGTTTGTGAGTGCAGTAGGGTGGCTGGGTGTGTTAATGAATCCCTCGCTCTCTCATTCATGTCTATTTTAAGCTCCATCAGTGTCGCATCAGAGAGCAGCTCCAGGGCAACACACACACACACACACACACACACACACACACACACACACCCACACACACACCCACACACACACACACACACACACACACACACACAAAGAAAATTTTCTGCACCTGATATTCACAGAGGTGTCATTTGTCATTTCAAGAGAGGTTATTTTAAAAACAAGGTCTTATTTAAAAGAGCAGACGGTATTTGGAGGATGGCCGAGGTTTTATTTTGCTCTGCTCGTTGATTTCCCGGAAGTGACGCATGCGCTGATTTGTGTTTGTTTTCCTGACAGTCGCGGCCGTGTTGCGCTTCAAACTGCCAGAAATCAGCCAGACATTCAGGTAAACATTGACTAAACACTTTATTACTCCACTTTACAGCATGAAATAAACCCGAGGACGGTGTAAATGAGCGCTAAACGCCGCTGTGCTGAGCTCTATATGCGGATGCTAATGTTAGCATAGAATGAGCAGCTTTATTTATTCATATCAGCTGATTCATGTCAGACGAAGATGATTTTCATGTCCGAAGATGATCTGTGATGTTTTCACTTAATACACCTGATGTGATTTCTGCTGTTCGGAGATCTGAATGGCTGTGTGTCATACCTAGTGAGCTGCTGCTGCCTACCTAGAACGCATGTTTGTCTTCATAGGGAGCATTCGTATGGAAGCAAAAGAAATAAATCATGCTTTAGCGAATCGTATTTATCACAAAAAATGTCAATGTTATTACAAAAAGGCAGTTTTATGACATAAAGAGCTGAAATTATGACATAAAGTCAATATTATGACAAAATTATATGAGTCATATGAGATACAGAGTCATAACTATGACGTAAAAAGTAAATATTATGAAATAAAATGACAATATTATGACAAAAAGTCGAAATTATGACATTAAAAGTTAAAATTATGACATAAAAAGCCAATATTATGATAAACAGTCAAAACTATGACAATGTCAGATCAAAAAAATGTGAAATTATGAGATAAAATGTCATAATTATGACTTGATGAAATGATTTACAAAAGCATGATTTGGCAGAAAGGAGCTTCTGTACATTTGTGTTGAGCTGCATGTCTAGACAGCATCATGTACAGCAGTTTTGAGCCTCAGTGGTCTGCTGTCTATGTAGGTGTCGATGGACAGAAATGATGCTCGATTCAAAGGCACCAGAATGCAGTGTGTGAGAGTTTTGAACACCTCGATATCATTGATCTGAGCGGATGTTTGATGATGTCACAGCTTTCCATTTCAATTCAAGTACTTTACTGGCACGATTGTGTTCACATTCTGTACTGCCAAAGCTTTATACACTAAACAAGAGAAGGATTTTCAGTAACACTTTAACTCCACACTCATTTGTTAACATTAGTTAATGCATTAGTTAACATAAACTATGGGCAATGTATTTTTACTGCATTTATTAACCTTGATAATGTTAGTTAATAAAAAAATTCACAGTGCTGTTAGTTCACTAATGTTAACAGATTAGTTAAGGTTAATAAATGCTTTAAAAGTGTTGTTGGTGAGGGTGTGCAGCTGAAAAATGATAGTTTTGGGTAAATGTTTTCCCTGGTTTGAGGGATTGTTGAAGTGTTTTTCTCTTGATCACTGCCTTCAGATGCAGTATTGAGTCTCCCGACTGCTGATGTTTGTTCACATCGGCTGTTCTTTTGGGAGTCAAATGTCCCTGAAGAACTGAAGAAAGCACTCGTGACTCGTTTGAACTCTCTGATTCTGTTCTTCACAATCAAACACAGTGACTCTTTAGATCTTATAAATGAAACAAAGAATGAAACAAAATGTGATGTTACGTGACATACTATTCTCCGGCTATTTTACTGACGTCTTTCTGCGGTTGAAACACTGATTGTTCGATTACATGAGACATGATTCATTTCAGTAAGTTGTTCTGAATCTTTCAACATTCCTTCTGATGTTCATTCATGTTTATTTGGTGCTGTAACTAGTAGTAAAGAGAGGAGATGATCGCTTCACCACACATTAAAGAGACACAAAGACACATTTATTATGATAAAATGACAGAATTTGAAAGCTGAGACTTTGTTTCACATCATAAGCATCAAAGATTATTGTGATTATTGGATGGCAGGCGCTACAAATAATGTTCAATGAAGTTTTGTTCACACATCAACTCAAAACAGCATCTAAAAGATCAATCTTGGGATTTAAGAATCAATATCAGTTCCTCAAAATGAGAATTGATTAAGTGCTGAGCTAAACTAGCCAGGTTTTGTGTGTTCGTCAGATGGACCAGTCGGCGAAGTCATACATGTTTGCGAGTCTGACGCGGCCTCACTCCGAGCAGCTCCTGCAGGGTCTGCAGCTCCTGCGACAGGACCATGAGCTCTGCGACATCGTGCTGCGGGTTGGAGACGCCAAGATTCACGCGCACAAGGTGGTGCTGGCCAGCATCAGCCCGTACTTCAAGGCCATGTTCACCGGCAACCTGTCCGAGAAAGAGACGTCAGAGGTGGAGTTCCAGTGCGTCGATGAAGCCGCGCTCAAGGTGAGCAGCGTCTGTTTCACATCTGTTTACAGCAGAGAAAATAATACATGATCTTCTGCTGGGTGAATCTCTGAACACCTGTCAAGATCATGTTCAAATCCTGTTTTACGGCAAAATCAAAAATCAGAATAATGTTATGCTTAAATAAAATAAAGCCAATATTTAGTACCGCTTATTTTTTCTTCATTTTTAAATTATTTTCATGATAATTCTGCAGATTTTCCCCCAATTCTGATTGATGTAATGCATAAAACATACATTTAAATTATGAAATTATATTTAAAACATAAAACATCTGCCAGAATAGTATCAACAGTACTATATATATAATTAATTGCAAATAAATCACACATTAAATTTAGCTGAGAAATTACCCCCAAAAGATCATTTAAAGTCATTATTGTGTTAAAAGACAAAAGCGTCAAATAGACATTACAAATATGAAATTTAAATTAAATTATTATTTCATATTAATACTCTACATAAGAATCTAAAACTGTTGGATGGTGATGAATATCTAAAGTAACTGAGTCATTCATTTATTCGATTCATTCAAAGGGCTATATATATATATAATTACATATACTGTATGTAATTGTGTGTAAATGTAATTATATATTATATCATTATATATGTATAATTATGTAGTATATATAAATTGTGAAATATATGTACATAATTGTAGTATTTGCTAAATTATAAATATATATATATATATGACCATTTGCCTAATATATGACCTAAATTTTTGACCTACCGGTCAAAAGTTTGTAAACATTAATATTTTTAATGATTTTTTTTTTTTAAAGAAGTCTCTTCTACTCATCAAGCCTGCATTTATTTGATCAAAAATACAGTTAAAACAGTAATATTGTGAAATATTACAATTTAAAATAATGGTTTTCTATTTTAATACACTTATAACACAAATATTATTTATTTCTGTGATTTATTATAAAAATGCTGTTTTTTTTTGTTTGTTTGTTTTCATGAAAAAAGTATTACAGGTTCCAAAAAAATAAAACATTGATAATAAATCATCATATCAGAATGATTTCTGAAGGATCATGTGACACTGAAGACTGGAGTAATGATGCTGAAAATTCAGTTTTGATCACAGGAATAAATTACACTTTACTATATATTCACATAGAAAACAGCTGATTTACACTGGAATAATATTTCACAATATCAATCACCCCAGAGAATGATGAGAATTACAAAACAGATCATATGCATTAAAATATTGAGTATGTTCTTTTGATTTTGGGGGAGACATGTGACCCAGACGTGTTTTCATGCGTGACCCTGTGCAGTCAATCACACTGTTGATGTAGAGTTTTCGTTAACCATGACGTTTCCGTCTCTCCATCAGGCCATAGTGGAGTACGCTTACACAGGAACAGTCTTCATCTCACAGGAAACGGTGGAGTCTCTACTTCCTGCCGCCAACCTTCTGCAGGTCAAGCTGGTTCTGAAAGAGTGCTGCAGCTTCCTGGAGAGCCAGCTGGACGCCGGCAACTGCATCGGGATCTCGCGCTTCGCCGAAACCTACGGCTGCCACGATCTGTGCCTAGCGGCCACCAAGTTCATCTGCCAGAACTTCGAGGAGGTGTGTCAGACAGAGGAGTTCTTCGAGCTGACGCGGGCCGAGCTGGACGAGATCGTCTCCAACGACTGCCTGAACGTGGTGACGGAGGAGACGGTGTTCTACGCCCTGGAGTCCTGGATCAAGTACGACCTGACGGAGCGGCAGCAGTATCTGGCGCAGCTCCTGCACTGCGTACGGCTGCCGCTGCTGAGCGTCAAGTTCCTCACGCGGCTCTACGAGGCCAATCACCTGATCCGAGACGACCACGCCTGCAAACACCTGCTCAACGAGGCCCTCAAGTATCACTTCATGCCCGAACACCGGCTCTCCTACCAGACGGTGCTGTCCACACGGCCGCGCTGCGCTCCCAAGGTCCTGCTGGCGGTCGGGGGCAAAGCCGGGCTGTTCGCCACGCTGGAAAGGTGAACGAGTTACAATATTTGACCCGTTTAATATTTGACTGTTTAATTATGAAAAAAATAATTCTGAGATGATGATTGTGATTCTGTCTTTGGCGATTCTGAATCTATTCCGAAAACTTCAGATTTAGTTTTTACCGCATATGTGTGATGGCACTAGAGACAGCTGTATGATGCTTGCTGCCAATCACACAAACACACACACACACACACAAAACCACCAGACAAGTATATAAACTTCCGTAAAGTTAGGAAATGATGAAGCGAATTACAAGTCTGTTTGTGCTGTGAGAAACAGGCTTTTGCTCAACTCTTACAATGCGCCAGTATCTCAGTGTTTTCCCTTCCAAATGCTGTACGAAGGCAGTGTTAATGCCGCTAGGATCGCAGTATTAGATACACGAAACTCACTTACTGACAGACGGCTGCTTTCAAATGCTCACACACACTTTGTGTTCGTTTGATGCTTTTATAGCTGTTTCAACTTTATTTCATAAATGACAAATCTTGCAACATTGACAGTTATCAAACTAAACTGAACCAACATTGAACTGAATTGAATCAACATTGACCCGAATTGAATCAACATTGAACCGAATTGAATCAACATTTAACTGAATTGAATCAACATTTAACTAAATTGAATCAACATTGAACTGAGTTGAATCAACATTGAACTGAATTGAATCCACATTTAAATTGAATGAACATTGAACTGAATTAAATCAACATTGAACTAAATTGAATCAACATTGAACTGAGTTGAATGAACATTTAAATTGAATGAACATTGAACTGAATTAAATCAACATTGAACTAAATTGAATCAACATTGAACTGAGTTGAATCAACATTGAACTGAATTGAATCAACATTTAAATTGAATGAACATTGAACTGAATTAAATCAACATTGAACTAAATTGAATCAACATTGAACTAAATTGAATCAACATTGAACCGAATTGAATCAACATTGATCTGAATTGAATCAACATTGAATGAATGAATGAAACAATCAATCAATCAATAAAGACAATAGTGTCATTATTTAGATCAGTTCAGTGTGTAAAGCTCATCAATTATGAAACAAGTTCAGTTTCAGCTGTAAAGCAGCTCTACTGAAGACAATAGAGTCATTATTCAGATCAATTCACTTCAAGTTTTGTTCTCATCTGATAGAGTCAGTGCAGTCAAACCAATAATATAACTAAATATTAAGTGTCTTTGAAACACCCCTAATGTTGATTAATTCATTGTTGAGTTGAGTTTTAATAAGCTGAACTGATGTAGTTTTGCACATGATGACTGTGTGTGTGTGTGTGTGTGTGTGTGTCAGTATGGAGATGTACTTCCCGCAGACGGACTCGTGGATCGGACTGGCTCCGCTCACCGTGCCGCGCTATGAATTCGGCGTGGCCGTCCTGGAGCAGAAGGTGTACGTGGTGGGCGGCATCGCCACGCACATGCGGCAGGGCATCAGCTACCGGCGGCACGAGAGCACCGTGGAGAGATGGGACCCCGACAGCAACACGTGGTCGTCGGTGGAGCACATGGCCGAATGCAGGAGCACGCTGGGCGTAGTGGTGTTAGCGGGGGAGCTGTACGCGCTCGGCGGCTACGACGGCCAGTACTACCTGCAGTCTGTGGAGAAATACGTGCCCAAGGTGAAGGAGTGGCAGCCCGTGGCGCCCATGACCAAATCACGCAGCTGCTTCGCCACCGCTGTGCTGGACGGGATGATCTACGCCATCGGCGGCTACGGCCCTGCGCACATGAACAGGTACGGCAGCACTGCATTCTGGGAACTAGTCGTTAGTTTTAAGTTAAGATTTCTTTTATTTCAGTAATTAGAGTTGGTGCTATGACTAACTAAAACTATTTGAAATATAGCTGCAAGCAACAATTACGGGGTCAAACCGAATAAGAACAGAAAAGGAAATATTTGTGGACATCTGTGATCATGAGGTTAGCATAAAGCGGTTTAAATTACATCAGTTCAAGCACTTATAACATTATAACATGGTTTATAACTTCTGAGCAGTAGGTGGCGCTATGACGAAACTCTGCATGCACCCTCAAGTCATGCCTGTGATGACCTGTACCAGGTTTCGTGTCAATACACAAAACTTTTGCAAAGATACAGCCGAATATCCATTTTGGCGTGCAGTCAAATTTGTTGACGCAGTATAAAACAACGGTTGGGTCTATCAAAAATCTTTTAACAACTTTTTGTCATGAGTGTCTGTAGATGCTACATACCAAATTTCGTACAAATCGGACACATTTTGTAGGAGGAGTTTGAAAAAGTAAGTTTTGAATAAAATTCAATATGGCGGACAGTAAGTATGGTAGAATATGGCAAATTTGGTATCATAAGAATCTGCATAAGCCAACAAATCTAATGATGTAAGTGAAATGACAATATGTTGAATTTTTCATATGTTAAAAGCATTTTCATAAATTTCATTATTTCTTGACCACTAGGGGGTGCTGACCTAAAACTTTACAGGTCCTCTCAGAACATGGCCTCAATGAATCATACCGCGTTTCATAACTATACGTTCATGTGTTCGTAAAACACAGAATTTTATGACAAAATTCAAAATGGCTGACCAAAGAAAATTGGATTTCGTTTAACTCGGCATGCCTCAAGGAATCTAAGGAGATCTTCTGATTTTAGGAAAAGGCATTCAAAAGTTTTAAGCAAAAATAGCCATTTTTTTCTCATCTCGGCACCAGTAGGTGGCGCTGTGACGATACTGTGCATATAATGTCCCCAAGTCATGCCTCTAATGACAAATACCTAGTTTGGTGTCAATACACCAAATCATTACGAAGATACAGCATCAAATCCATTTTTGCGTGCTCGCCGTCAAATTCGTTGATGCGCTATACGAGAACGGATTGACCGATCAAAAATCTTTTAATAACTTTTTGCCTGAAGTGTGAGTAGATGCTACATACCAAATGTCGTGCAAATTGGACAAACGCTCTAGGAGGAGTTCGAAAAAGTAGGAAAATTCAAAATGGCGGAATAATTTTCATGAAGGAAATGACGTCAAAGGGTGCATTACATGGAATCAGAGGGAAAAAGAATTTTGTTTCTAGGACCTACACATCAAAAGTTATGAGCACAAACATGAGTGATTTTGAACTGTAGGTGGCGCTAGAGGGTTTGAGGTAGAGACTTCAAATTTCCTATGGTAACATTTCAGACTGTCCTCTATCTGTGTGCCAAATTTCATAACTTTTTACTTTTACGGTTCTGTACGCTTCCATAGACTCGAGCGGAAGAAGAATAAATATTTCAAATTTCCATTTAGTATAAGTTGAAGTACTAAAATTACTAAAACTAAAACTGAAATAGTTTTAAGACATATTAAATCTTATAAAACCAACAAAAACACACACAATTACTAAAACTCTAAGAAAAATTAAAACATAAAAATTCAAAATATTAATAAATACTAATGACGCTTATAACAACGGTTGGTGTATTAGCAGAAACACTGGAGTTCAAGGCCTTGTTTCTTATGTAACTACTGAATGAATTTAATTTTTACATTTATTTTTTATAGTTCTGTGTTTAAATGAGAATTATTCTATTTTTAATTTTAGTTTGTTTGAACATGTTTGTCTTGAACTGCTGTAGGGAAGCAAATGTTAATGCAGGAGTTACAGTCACTGGTTAACTGAGTCAGGTTTGGTTTAGTCAGTGGCTCATGGGACGGTTCTGGTGTTGTCGTTGTGTTTCCATGAGCGCCGTCCCTCGTGAGATGCGTTTCGGCGGAATCGTCTCTCTAAACACACGTGTTCAGGCTGGAAAGAACACAGACTCATGGGACGCTGTCATGGTTTCATCTGTTTCATGGTGCCAAACTTTATTTGTCTGGTCATTAATGTCAGGCAGTATTGAGTTAAATTCATGATATTTAAAAGACTGTGACTGATGTTTGTTTCAGTGTGGAGAGATACGATCCAAGCAAAGACTCATGGGATATGGTGGCGCCCATGGCCGATAAGCGCATCAACTTCGGAGTGGGCGTGATGCTGGGCTTCATCTTCGTCGTCGGCGGACACAACGGTGTCTCTCATTTATCTAGCATTGAGCGATACGACCCGCATCAGAACCAGTGGACGGCGTGTCGGCCCATGAACGAGCCGCGCACAGGTGAGAGCGAAGGTCCTGAAGAACCTGATCATAACAAATACAACGTGCTTTTGAGCATCATGAATATAAGGGCACAGTGCAAAAACAATATAAAAGAGCAGCTATTCTGGTTTATGTTGATCTTGAGCATGAAAAAGCTCTGCAGAAGACAGTATTGTGATTATTGACGTGTGTGTGTGTGTGTGTTTCTGCAGGCGTGGGCTCGGCCGTGGTTGATAACTACCTCTACGTGGTTGGCGGTCACTCGGGATCCTCGTACCTGAACACAGTGCAGCGCTACGACCCCATCACGGACAGCTGGCACGACTCCAGCGGCATGATGTACTGCCGCTGTAACTTCGGCCTCACTGCCCTTTGACCCTGGGCGCACGGATGACGCTCTGTCAGAGACCGCGAGGGGAAGGATGGGGTTCATTTCTGGAGTGTGTTTCTCGCTCACCCGGTGACGTTTGCTCCGCGCCGGCACACGGACGTGGAGCGCCGCGGCTCACGGCCGTCACTGAAGCACGGATGAACACGCGAGGGCCGAGAGCCTTCCACAAACCCGCGGAGGACGCGGAAGCCTCGAGCTCTTTCCCCTTTACATTTCAAGGCTTCTCATGAGGGACGCACATGGATGTGTGTGTGTTGCATGAGTGGAATCAGCGCTTCGCTCTGGAGGAGGAGCGCGGCACTCGTGATAAGGGCTGCCTTCTGTCACGCGCACGTGTGTGTGAGTGTGAGAGTATGTGAGTGAGTGTGAGTGAGTATGTGAGTGAGTATGTGAGTGAGAGAGTATGTGAGTATGAGTGTGTGTGAGTATGTGTTTGAGTGTGTGTATGTGAGTGAGTATGAGAGTATCTGATAGGGCTGCACAATTAATCGCAATTAAATCGCACGTGATTTGGCAAAGGCTGCGATTATTTCATGCGCAGTTTGTCAGAGCTGTACGGCTCTGTGATCAGCAGTAAATGCTTCTCCATCTGAAAGCCAGAGGGCGCTCTCACGCAGAAACTGCAAATATGCCCTGCTGCAGAAGTAGAACACGCGTCATTCCAGGAAATCCCTACGGGCATCATACTATCGCTGTAGCTGAATAAACAGAAGATTAAAACGTTTTGATTGATTAAACATGACTAATAAACACACGACTGCCTTATTCTGTGTAAGAAGACACATGATCTCACAGAAGGACGCTCAACTGTCGTTATGAAGTGAGTTTGGAGTAAAAACATATTAAATGTTGTCTTTTGTTGGACAAGATGTTAATAAATGCTTCTCATGTCTGGAAAGATGTTTGACGCATGTTGCTTTTTCAAATGTACGTTATAAGCAACTCAAACTCACAGTGCTTTCAGATGGATTAGCATTTGGAGTCATAGTTCATTGACAAGCCGTGCATAAAAAAAAAATAATCGCAGCTTTGCGTTTTCATAATCGCACTAAGCCAAATCGTTTAAGCGTGATTTCAATGCTTTTTTCCTTCTAATCGTCCAATTAATCGTGCAGCCCTAGTATGTGAGTATGTTGAGTGTGTGAGTGTGTGTTTGAGTATATGTGTGAGTATTTGTGAGTGAGAGTATGTAAGTGCGTGTGAGTATGTGTGTGAGTATATATGTGTGAGTATGAGTGAGTGTATTTGTGAGTGAGTGAGTATTTATGAGTATGTGAGTATATGTGTGTATGTGATTATTTGTGAGTGTGAGTGTGTGTGCGTGTGTGTGTGTGACTCTCATACTGACTGGTGCTAATTTCCTCTTCAGGATTCAGTTGTTTTAGTTCTTTCATCGTTTGAAACTTGATTTCCTGTTTCAGTGACGTTTGTTTCTTGGCGTTCAGATGAAACGCTGGATGAAGCATCATGCAATAACATCCTTCATCTTCGGCCCGTCACGTTTGAGTTTGGTGTGACGTGAGCGCCGGTGACGTTACAAGCGTCTCACTGAAACACAAACTCCAGTCACATAGTGCCAAAACATTTCACACGTTCAGATGAAGCGTTTCTAGAGGTTGGTCGAGGCCTGCATCATTTCAGTCACGTTAGTCTCAGTCGTGTGAAGCGAGTTGTTCCGTGCGTTAATGCATCTGTTCATATATTTGCACGTGGAGACACTAAAGATGGAGTTGTGCACTTACCAAACCATTTTCTACTGTGTAAATATGATGTTTGAGTTCCTTTGAGGCAATAAGACTTTTTCTTCAACTAGTTTTTTATTTTTGTCATCTAATTGCCAAGGTGTTTTGGGGAATCCTGTGACTGACCCGAACGGCTTGAGTTGCATTCATTATGTTGCTCGTCATTCTGGATTTCTACACTTTATAAAGGGATATGATCATTCTGTCAACATTCACTCGCTCTCATGTCGTTCCAAACTTGAAGAATGTTGCTTTTTGTTCCCATTGACTTTTTTGTCCATATAATGGAAGTCAGTGGGAACTGAAACAGTTTGGAACGACAAGAAAGAATGATCATTTTTGTCGATCACTGTTCATTTTGTTTTGGATTGATCTTGATGTCACTGCGGTTCAGGACATCAGTTCAGTCTCTTTAGTGTGTTTCAGTTCATTCCAGCGGAATGAAGAACTTCTTTCAGAGGCTCAAAGGGAAACATCTGTGTTTGATTAGCAATAAGAAATATTTCCTTACATCCAGTGAATGAATGTTCATCGCCATCATTTGTTGTGACTCGACACTGAAATCTTCATGTCTGTTTGCAATATATTTGCTGATTTTCTCTCCTAAACAAGCAGAACTGTGCTGAAACGTGATGTGAATCCGAACACATCCGTCCATCTTCTCATGTGCACCAACACACGCTCGGTGAGAACACGTGGAATCACGCTGGCGTGACGTCACCGTCCTCCAGCCGTCCCTCTGGATTTATGGATGCCGTTCTGAAGGTCATTCTGTCAAACTGCAGAACGAAGGGATTTGGTGTTTGTTGGTGTTCGTGTCTCGCCGCTCTCACCAAAGTGCTCTTGAGGGAATCAATCTAGAATGACTTTCTCTGACTGTCTTAAACTTTGTTTTGTTGTTTTCCCTGATGAAGATGATGATGATGCCACTTTTTCTTTTTCTCATGAGTTTGTCTGTCTGGCTTGTGTTTGAAATAGGGTGAGTTTTTATAAACCTGTGGATTGTTACTGGAACTAAACCGATAACCTTAGCTACAAACGCAGTATTTATTTTTCACATTTTATCAAGCGTTGAGAGAGAGAGAGAGAGCATAGCGTACTTTTGCCATTTTATTTATGTGTGTCGCAGCTCAACCAGTCAAGAAATAAAGGCCTGGAAATGTTTTCGTGTTTTTGCTTTCATATTATGCCCTTTTTCATGCTTGAATGTTGATTATTTTCCTCATATTCTCCATTGTTCAGCTCCTCTCTTCCCAGTCTGTCAGTAACGCTCTGTTTAGTTCCTGTCTCTATGAAGCCCCTCCTTCTGAAAAGCACAATGTGCTCTGATTGGTCGGCTGGAGCAGTGTGTTGTGATTGGTGTTTGGGAAATGTCCCGCCCCTTACTATAACCGTCCGTTTCCAAACACTATTGACTGACTCAACCAGGCCCCGCCCCTTTATTCTGCGTATGAACTATTTAAAGGGGTGGCTGAACACCGTTACTGACAATCCTCATTTTGGCTGCGTGAGATTCTCCAGCTTTGTTGTTGTTGAGCAACCGAAGCGTGAGTTGTTAAAGCTCCGCCCTCTTCTGGAAAGGGGGCCGGGAGCAGCAGCTCATTAGCATTTAAAGGGACACACACAAAAACATTAAATGACCTCATCAACACAAGGTTAGAAACAAATAGATTTATTTGTAACAGCAGATACAATATCTGAATAGTTTTTGATACTGATTATAAAAGTAATGCGCACTGATTATTATTTTCACTCGTACTCTGGAGTTGATTGCTGTCATACTTCAGGAAGCTAAACCTAGTAAACTAAAGGCTAGTGTATCTGCTCATGACAGCTGAAAGTAATAAAATAAAGATTAAGAAGTGTGATCTTGATTTAAAAAAGCAGTTTCCATGAAATCCGATTTGTACATGAAACCGAATCATCATTTACAACCATCAGCAGCAGTTCAGTGTGAATTCATGTATTTGGGACCATTTCTGATCAGATCACGTACTAAGAAAATAGTTTTTCTGTCTGTGTTAATGTGGATGGCAGACGTGAAACACTGAGATTTTCTGATTGATCTGAATTCAGATTTGAGTTGCATAAATGTTTCTGTAAAATGAGGTTTTCGCTTGTGTCTGTTAATGCACAGTTACTCGAAGCGGCCCGGAACTATTATAGTCCATGTACAGATTCTTGGATTCCAAGCACCGCCGAAAACACACCAGAGAATCACTTAGAAAATTACAAAAATCAATCAAATACAAGAGTATAAAATGTCGCACAAAAAATAGTTCATTCTTGAAGGAGACATCGATTGATTTATTGTCCACACAACCACATGGATGTGCAAAACGGGCTATGAAAAGTGCCATCAGACTGCAGGAGGAGCTGTGGAGGCGTCTCATCTGTCTGTGGTCCGGATGTAGACCAGCGAGGACAACAACAGGAACTCGGGCGGTTTGTTCAGCAGCACCAGGTTGTCGCTCCGCAGGCCGTCGTAATGCATCCAGTATCCGTCGATCTGGAAGGCAGCAGAATAATGATGCTCGTCTCTGTTGAAGAGCGTCGCGCCCTCAAGCGAATACCTGTGAGACACAAACACACACCAGAAAATGAGCTGACTAACTCGTAAGACTAGTCTAAGCGGTTTATGCGAGAGAGAAACAGCACCGTTGATCAGAGAGCTCCAGGTGAAATGGCACATAAGACAGATCCTCCGACTGCCACATCTGCATGTTGAGGATGACGAAGGGCGGCGGGCCGTGACAGAAGAGCCTCTGACTGAACTCTCTCAGACCGTCACAACTGAAACACACACATCAGATGTGAGAGAGAGCACTGGATGGACACACAGACGCGCACACACACACACACACACACACAAACACTCACCCAAACTCTTCACATGGCTCCAGCCGCGGGCAGAAGAACTCGTCCACCGCTGACTGAATGGGATCTTTATCTGGAAGCTCATGAGGAGGACTGAGACAGACACAGTGAGAGATACAGCTGTGAATCAGCTCACAAACATCTGTTCTGACTCAAGCATTACACACCATTTATGGCCATGAGAGACTACAGAGCTTTGAAACTTTATATCTCGCAATTCTGACTTTATAACTCACAATTCTGACTTTAGTAATTCTGACTTTATATCTCACAATTCTGACTTTAGCAATTCTGACTTTATATCTCACAATTCTGACTTTAGCAATTCTGACTTTATATCTCGCAATTCTGACTTTATATCTCGCAATTCTGACTTTAGCAATTCTGACTTTATATCTCGCAATTCTGACTTTAGCAATTCTGACTTTATATCACACAATTCTGACTTTATATCTCACAATTCTGACTTTATATCTCGCAATTCTGACTTTATATCTCACAATTCTGACTTTAGCAATTCTGACTTTATATCTCACAATTCTGACTTTAGCAATTCTGACTTTATATCTCGCAATTCTGACTTTATATCTCGCAATTCTGACTTTAGCAATTCTGACTTTATATCTCGCAATTCTGACTTTAGCAATTCTGACTTTATTTCTCGCAATTGTGAGTTTATATCTTGCAATTCTGAGAATTGCTAGATGTAAACTCGCAATTGTGAGATAAAAAGTCACAATTACCTTTTTTTTTTTTTTATTCAGTGGTGGAAACAAGCTTCCATAGTTTTCCCTCCATATTCTCACTGTATCAGACTATATGAGCCATAAAAGCCTGACGCATCAAATATGATGCTCAACAGAAAACAAATTAGGTTTTTCTGACATGTGTCCGGCTGTAACGGGGTCAAAAGTCACGCACTTGACGCTGATGGTCTTCTGCAGGTGCTCCTGGAAGCGGGCGGGGCAGCTCTCGTTGGAGCACCAGCTCTCCTGCGCGCTGGACATCAGGTTCTCCAGGTTTTTGGTAAAGTTCTCGTGCTCGTTGCCGAAGAGGTCAATCTCCAGCGCCGTGTGGTGCACTTCAGAGCGGTACTGCCGCTTGGACATGCGGTCCCAGATCCACAGCATCTTCACGGTGGTGTAGTCGCACGAGTCCATCAGGAACAGGAAGTGCTCCACGAAGCGCTTGCCCAGGAACGGCGCCACCTCTCGGGGGAAGCTGCGGTTGTCTCTCAGGATGACGTAGAGCAGCATGAGGAAGCCGTCGATGGTGCAGGTGTTCTTCAGGCTGATCTGAACGTACAACGGCGTGCTGGCGATGGCCTTCCGTCCGGCTCTGATGGGGAACACGCCACCCCAGGGCAGAACGGGCCGCCAGAACCATCGCTCACCCTCCGCGTTATTGTTGATGGAGGCACGGATCTCCTCGAACAGCGTCTTGGTCCTGTCACAACAAAACTCTGATGAAACCACATATACACTGAACAACTCTTTACATGGTACTTGAAGGAATACCATGGCACGGCCATGTCCAAAAAAAACCGGTACATTTTGAATCTTCCAAAAAATTCCGACTTTTTCGAACTCCTCATAGGTGTTTGTCCGATTCACTCAAAACTTCACATGCATCATTTATCTCGAAAAACATGGCCATCATTGGCCAATGAAATTTGAGCACCTATTAGACGAGGTTAACTGAGGCCAATCGGAACAAAACTTGGTGGGCATGTTCAACTCATGGTCCAAGAGGTCTGTGCAAAGTTTGAAAGAAAAAGGTCACCGAGTGGCGCTATTGCATTTTAGACCTGATATATCACGCAACATATCATTCATAGACACAAAATGCATATCATATGTTAAATCTCCTCATTCTGAACAACTTTGCCTCAAGAACCTCTACTGTCAATCAAATCATTCATTAAATATCCATGATTATGTAAAAAACATACTTTTGTGAATTAGTCCTAGGTTTTTCACCCGATCAGAACCAAACCAGTGCATTACAATTCTCTGGAATCTTCAGATCAATAATTATGAAAAAAAGTTTAACTTTACCCTTTGGGTAGCTATAACAGGGTCATTTAGAAATTGGGCGTGGTAAAATATACTCAAAAGCCTGTAAATCATAAATTAAAACTTCACGAAACTAGGTGAGCACATGCAGCATATGACTCTTAAGAAGCTTGCCAACTTTTATGGAGATCGGACCACTATAGCTTTAAAAAAACATATATTTCCTATGGTAAATTGCCTGTATTAGCTGTAAATGGTCTTTTTCTTCTATGATTTAAATGGTCACATGCTTGCTTAATAAAACATAATACTTTTTTTCTGCATTGGCTCATAGGCCTTTAAAAGCTTGAACCCCGTTAACTGCTGCTTGCAGCTATATTTCTTATCTATATTCTGAAGGTTTGTTCTTATATCATTTGCCTCATTTATACAACATTTATTCCCTCTATAAAAACCTTTAACTCTAATGTCAACAAAATAAAACAAGAATTAAAAACCTCGCTTTATCCAATGTTTACGTTTATGTTCTGGAACTGTATGCAAATTAGTGCATCAGGTCATTTGCATATTTAAACACACCATTTCAGAAAACTTGTAATTCAAGACAAATGTCTTAATGTACTGTGATTAATCAACTGGGGAAAGTATGCTGATATATATTAGATACATGTTTTAGTTTCTTAAGTAAATAATAAATAATAACAAGCATTCCAATTTAATACGTTATTAAAAAACAACACAATAATATTCAGAGCTTATATGAAGTTTGAAAGATATCAGAAATCTGTCTGATCAAGCAAAACTCAATTCTATTCAATGAAATAAGCAAAAAACTGCACTTGATTAATTGGCGTAATTAATTCTGCTCTTGTGATTGAGTGCTGTTGTTGTACAGATGCAGCAGGTCTGTGTTTAATAAAGCACAGATGTTCAGAGCTCGTAATGTGATGCTCTCACCTCTCGGAGTGTGAGATGAAGCTCCGCAGCTCGTCTGTGTCTGTTAAACAGCAGAAATCTCTCTCCATAATGTTCCGCACGTCTTCATTTCTACGTAGTCAACATGGCATCTGTTTTCCATCGCGGCGCCCCGCCTACCTGATTACGCGGCACGCACGCAGCGCCGAAGAAGCCCCGCCCACTCACGCTCTTTAAACGGTGCGTGTTATTTTTTATTTTTTATTTTTTTCTTAGTCATTTTTTCGCTTCTGTTAAAGTATGAAGGTAGTGACCTGTTTTATTTTTGATTTAAAATGACTGAAAGTACATTGGTGTGACGCGCCTAGTGCTGTGTCTATGTGCTGTGCACGCGCTGTAGTTTGGCGCGCTCTTGTGGCGTCAGTCTGCAACGGTGAGTGGAAAGTTGTTGCAAAAACCTTTTATCCCAGAAAAAATTCGGCTTCACAGTTTCACTCACAAAAATCCGCCTTCACTTTATGGAATATAATGCAGTTTTTCTAAAATGGGTTTAGGGAAGCTGCGTCAGGCTGAATTTGTGTAGTTACTACATCCGGGAGATCTGGCGTCCCTGGATACAGAGTGTAAACAAACGGAGAACCGCGAGAAGTTCGCAGTGTGAGAGACTGATTTACTTTAATATAATATGAGTGTGTTTGCTGCTTAATTGAAGCTGAACGAATAAATCGACATGTTCTGATTAGTTTGATCATATTTAACTTGAATACCGCTGCACTGTCACGTGATTAATACTTCTGTTGCTGTAAATGTTGTGTTGTAGGCTGATATGGAGATTTCTGAGGATCGTCTGGAGTTCATCAGCTCGACTCTCACAGAACAGACGGTGAGGAAACACTTAAACACACACATTCAGTCAGTATATGCTGTATTTCATCTGGTAGCATCTGATGGAGGCCCAGTTAGACACACACACACACACACAGTCAGTCTGCTGTCATTCTGTTCAGGATCCAGATGATTGGCATGAGAAGAAGAACACAGAGAAGCTGCTCACTGATCAAGGTTTGACATTCATCAGGAATCATGAAGTGTTGACTGTCAATCACACGATAAGTAAAAGTATGAAACATAAATGTGACTGCAAGTGAAATAACTGGCTAGTACTGTATATAGTAGTGCCATTCTACATTATATTTGGACTGTATATCATTCATTACAAAATGTAAACTATATTTCTGTATATAAAGTTAGTATAGTATATCCAACTCTACCTGCATACATTCACGATGTAAATGTAAATAAAGCGATATATAAGCTCAAGGATCAATTGCTGTGTGATGATGATAATGTTCCAGTGTCTGTGGACTGTATGGACATAACAAAGGGTCGTCTGGATGATATTTCTCGGCCGGCCTCCGGTTCTGAGATCAGAAGAAGGAGTGGAGAGCGTCCCGGATCTCTGGAGCTGCTCAGCCCGGACCTCACGCACACACAGGTGGAGCTTCACTGCTGTTTGAGGAACATCTGAGTGTCTGGAGACGGGAAGAGCTAATGGCTGTTTGTCTCCTGAAACAGGTTCAGGGCAGCACACATGATCTTACAGCAGAAAACAGCTCTGATCAAGGTAAACGAGAGGAAACGCTCATAAAGAACGAGGAACTGACCGCTCCGATCATTAGTTTAGTACACTGAAGCTGTCGGTAAACTTCTGACGGCATTCGGTGTGTGTTTGTGTGTGTCAGAGGTCAGTACGCATTAGAAAAGATGTGGAAATGAAGCTGTTTTCACGATCGTCCCGGGAAAAGATTCAAAGCTTTGGAGAATCGACAACAACAGCATCATAAAGCATAAAGCCTGGAAATATAATATATATTTTATCATATTGAAATGTTTCTAATTGGAGGAATCTAGCAGATGTTATTTCTTACACAAGTATATAAGCTTTTGTAAAAATGTTCACCCCCTCTCTAAACACCAACAAACTACAATAAAAAAGAAAAAATCGCAAGAGTGCACTGTAAAAAAAATTGTTTTACAAAGATTAAACATGAACTTTTAAAGTAGAAAAACTAAAGTAGTATTTTCTTGTAAAACTTTTAATTATTTTTACAAGAATGTTATATTACTTAAGATTTTTTTCTGCTTCAAAATTTTATGTTTATTGTTTGTTCTTTTAAAAAAAATCATTTTTACAGTCCTCTATTTGGTGATTTTTTTTTTTTTTTCATCTATTTTTTGTGGTTTAATGTTCTTTATTGAGAGGATGAACATTTTTACTAGAAAATACTATTTAATTGTTTTCTACTTCAAAATTTCACTTTTAATTCAATGCTGTTTATTTGTAATTTTTTATATTTTTTTTAATTACTAGCAATTTTTTTTCGGTGTAGAAAATACTCTTATTGATAAATTAAACATAAATTAAAATGAAAATGTTTCCTTTTTCTAACAGATGATATTTCTTACATAAGTATATAAGCTTTTATAAAAATGTTCACCCCTCACCAAACACCAAACCACAAAAAAAAATTAAAAATGAAAAAAAAAAAAAACGCACTATAAAATGATTTAAAGATTAAACATGAAATTTTGTAGTATTTTCTTGTAAAACTTTTTATTTTTTTACAAGAAAATATTACTTAAGATTTTTTTTTTCTGCTTCAAAATTTCATGTTTTATCTTTGTTTTTGTTTTTTTAAGTTTTACAGTGCTTTTTTTGGTATTCTTTTTTTTTTTTTTTTTTTTTTTTGTGGTTTGATGGTCTTTAGTGAGGGGATGAACATTTTCACAAGAAAATGGTATTTATTTTTTTCTACTTCAAAATTTCACTTTTGTAGTTGTTTTGGTTTTCTTGCTAATTTTACTAGCAATTTTTCCGGTATAGAAAATACTCTTATTGATAAATTAAACAAATTAAAATGAAAATGTTTTCTTTTTCTAGAAGATGATGTTTCTTACACAAGTTTCTTACATAAGCTTTTATAAAAATAAAACTTTATTTTTATAAGGACAATATTCAGATTTTTTCTACTTCAAAATTTCATGTTTCATCTTTGTTCTTTGTTTTTTTTTATGATTTGATGTTCTTTAGTGAGGGGGTGATTTTTTTTCTACTTTAAAAGTTTCTCAATGCTGTTTGTTTGTAATTGTTTGTGAAATTTAGTAGCAGTTTCTGATTGAAAATTGTTTCTGCATCAAATTATTTTCAGTGTAGAAATGAGTGTTAATTGATAAATTAAACATTTTTATCTCTGAGAACATGGTGGTAAACCAGCATAATGCAGCTTATTATTAATCAAGAGTTCTACTGATTATTTCACAGAAGACTCTGATGAAGAAAATGAAGATCCAGAGTTGGGAAAAGCCATAAGGAAGATGAAGAGACTGGACCGGATTCTGGCTCTCAAGGCGACGGCGGAGAGAGAGGTGAAACAGAAAGGCATGAAGCAGCACCAGAGACTCTGGCAGGAGCTTCAGGTCCGTCTTTACATCCGAACACATCGGCACTTCATACGGGTGCCTTTATTCTTTGGTAATTCTGACACACGTTACAGACTGTGAGTCTCAGGATGAGCAGCAATGAGATGGAAAACACCAGACGCTTCCTGGCACTGACACCCGACAACTGTGAGTCACAAATACACATGTAAAGATACATATAAGATTTATGTGTCATGATTTAGATGTAAACATGATCAAATGTTAGTTGATTCACTTTTATTTCCCTTCGTGCACTTCAGCTCAGGACTGTGAAGAAGTGGATTTCATCTCTGTGTTTGAGACTGAAGTTCTAGATCTGAAGTACGACACGAACATGAGACAGGAGATGGACGGTAAAGGATCGAAACATCATTCTAAACCTGTGCAATAATAGTAATAAGTATTTTTTTCCTTGTGATTTTTGGGGTGAAATTTGAGCTGGATGTATTTGTTTTCGTCTGTTTTATTTCGAGAGTCACACTAGAGGGCGTTGTGATGTCATGAATGATCTTCATGTGACTCCTGTGTGTTGTTTGCTCATATTTTACACTTTAACTTAAAATGCCAAGAAGTCATTTCTCCATCACCTGTGTGTGTGTGTGTGTGTGTGTGTGTGTGTGTGAACTCCCACAGAGCACACGCAGGTTGAGTGTGTCGCTCATGCTGAAGTGGGTCAGCAGGTGATGGAGGATCAGACTGCAGACGGCAGACGGTGCGGAGCTGCTCGCAGCAAGCGCAGACAAGACTTCGTCAAGAAAAATATTGAGGTATGTCGAGGTCACGTCAGGCCGATTACAGCCGTATGACTGAACATGTGGGTAAGGAATGCTTTAAAATGCCCCAGACTCTTATTGTCTTACTGTTTATTGAAGCAAGGGACATATTGAAGATCTTTGTTTTTAAATAAATAGTCAGTAACTTTTAGTTGACGTCTCAGCCATGACTGTGATATTGACAGGTGGCCTCAGGGGGAGGGGCTTTCTTGTACTGCACAGCATTTGATTGGACAGAAATGCACCCGAGTGCAAGATAATGTCATCAAGAGTTTTGGTCTGTTTTACCGCCATATATATTATCTGCTAAAGGTTTATTTATTCATCTTTCAGATATAAACTCACAGTTGCAAGTTATAAAGTCCGAATTGCGAGATATAAACACAATTCTGAGGAAAAAAGCCAGAATTGTGTTTATATCTCGCAATTCGGACTTTATAACTTGCAACTGTGAGTTTATATCTCACAATTCGGAGAAAGAGTCAAGAGAACAAGCTTCCATAACTACAGACATGAACCAAAGTAAAGAACAGAAGTCACGTTTCTATTTTAAACATGGACATACATCAATTCATAGCAGGACTGAATGGAATAATTGTAATGTACAATTGAAACTGCTCTGTGTTTTTCCACTGAATTGGTTCCAGCTTCATCATTGCATAAAATGATGTTCTTTCTCAGTATTTTTGTCTCGTTTTCCAGTACAAACATCTAAACATTCTTTAGATCTCTCTGCTGCTTTTGACCCAGTTAACCACCAGATCCTCCTGTCACTCCTCATGATGAAGGGCATCTCAGGAACTGCCTCTCAGGAAGGTTCTTCAGGGTGTCATGGACGGGTGAGGTGTCTTTTCCACCATCGGGCCGAACGGTTCTCATTGCGTAACTGTTCCATTCTGTGCCGATCCGGACCAGCTGGTACGGTTACGGTTTTGTTTTCCACTGTGGGGCTGATAACGGCCGCTCTTTGGAATGTAATACAAAAGCGTCAGTCTTTGCCTTGGTAATGCAACGATTTACTTATGATATGAGATGTAATAACAACCGCATTATGGCGGATGATTAGATATTTTATTATTAATTTGTGTACGTCGCTCAAATAGAGCGCTTAGCTAGCTACGGAAAAACTGGTAGCCAGGCAACAGACAAGTGACCAATCCTATGTGTCGACATCACGGATTCTACCAGCACGATTCTGGGCCGAGAACGGTTTGTAATCGCAACTGGAACCGTTCCTTACCATTCTAAGAACCGTTCGGCCCGATGGTGGAAAAGCGGCTTAAGTCACAACATCTTGCTACTGGAGTGCCTCAGGGCTCAGTGCTTGGACCGCTTCTCTTCTCCATCTACATGACATCACTAGGATCTGTCGTTCAGAAACATGGTTTTTCCTATCACTGCTATGCTGAATACACACAACTCTACCTCTCATTCCAGCCAGATGATCGGTCAGTAGCTGCTTGCGTCTCAGACTGACAGACATTTCTTCCTGGATGAAGGACCACCACCTTCAACTCAACCTTGTGAAGACAAATCTGCTTGTGGTCTCAGCCAACCCAACACTTCATCACAACCTCTCCATTCAGCTAGGTTCATTAACCATAACTCCATTTAGGACAGCCAGGAACCTTGGAGTTGTGATCGATGATCAGTTAAACTTCATGGACCACATTGCTAGAACTGCCCGGTCCTGCAGACTTTCCTTATACAACATTAGGAGGATCAGGCCCTTCCTATCGGAGCATGCTACACAACTCCTCGTCCAAGCTCTTGTTCTATCCAGACTGGACTATTGTAATGCTCTTCTGGCAGGCTTTCCAGCATGTACTGTCAAACATCTGCAACTGATCCAGAATGCTGCAGAAAGAGTCTTTAACGAGCTGAAGAGAGCGCACATCACACCTCTCCTCATAAACTTGTTGCCAATTGCCGCTCGCATTAAATTCAAGGTTCTGATGTTTGCCTACAGAACAACCACTAGTTCTGCACCCCTACACCTAAACTCACTACTTCAGACCTATGTGTCCTCCAGGAGCTTGCGTTCTGCAAGTGAAGTAAAGTAAGTCGTAACATCTAGCTACTGGAGTGCCTCAGGGCTCGGTGCTTGGACCGCTTCTCTTCTCCATCTACATGTCATCACTAGGATCTCTCTTTCAGAAACATGGCTTTTCCTATCAGTGCTATGCTGAAGACACACAACTCTACCTCTCATTCCAGCCAGATGATCGGTCAGTAGCTGTTCTGCCTTGTGGTGCCATCATCCCAAAGAGGCACAAAATCACTTTCACTGACCTTTACCTGGACTGTTCCTGCTGGTGGAATGACCTGCCTAACTCAACCCGACCATTTTCAAGAAACAGCTAAAGATGGATCTTTTTCATCAACACTTGACCCAATAATACTAACACTTTCTGTTCTATATAATTTTTTTTTCTATTTAAAAAAAACCTTTGCTATGTGTACAGTGCTAGACTAACTGGGACTAGTCATATCACTTACATATTGTTGCTATTTTGTTGATTCGATTGCTTCTGTTCTCCTCATTTGCTTTGGATAAAAGCATCTGCTAAATGATTAAATGTAAATGTAAATATTCATAAATCAAGATACATTTATTAGAGAAGAAACATGACAAGATGAGAAGAGAAATTGATCAAAATGAAGTGAGTTTATGATTAAAACTTTTGTTTTTACTTATGCTTAAAAGATATCTGCCAATGGGGTCAGAAAAATAAACTTAATTCAAAGGGAAAAGAAGTTGATTTTTCTGACCCCATTGGCAGATATTTGTTCTTGTTTTAATCAGAAACTCACTTCATTTTGATCAGTTTCTCTTCTTTTCTTCAGTCATTTTGCTTCTCCAGTAAATGTGTCTTGATTTAAGAGTGTTTAGATATTTGTGCTGGAAAACAAGACAGAAACACTGAGGAAGAACATCAGTTTTTGCAGTGATTTTATAAAAAAGCAAATGTTTGATTATTTGACTGATGGTGTTTGTGGTTGTTCAGCTTGTAGGAGCGTCAGGGAACCCGGTTCTGCTCACACAGCAGGAGAGAGAGAGAATAGAGGAACTACTGAAAGATCTAGAGGAAGAACAGAGCGATAGTGACCTACTGGCTGAACCTCAGGTACACACACACACACACACACACGTATTAGTGGTGTTAAGTCAGTTTTCACCAGTACTAGTGATCAATCCTCTAACACTCAATATTAAACTTCATATAATGGGTCATTTTCTCTGTCATGCAAGTTTCTCTGTTGTGACCGTAGTGATGTCGCTGACATCAGATTTTGTGTCACACTTTATCAATGGATCTTCTAAAAGTGTCATATAAACATATGAAAAGCCAATGAAAGAAAACAAATCATCTTCTCTTCCACATGGAAGCTTGTTTCCATCACGGAATAAAAAAAATTGCGGCTTTTTATCTCACAATCCTGACTTTTTTCTTGCAAATACGTAGCCGTTTTATTAATTTTTTATTCCGTGGCTTCTATAGTTCTGTGTTGATTATTCAGGCTGAAACGTTTGTCAGGTTGTTGGCGTTTTAAGTTATCCGTTGGCTGGTGTTTACGAGCTGCTCTTATCTGATTCTGATCTCACCGCCGGAGGAACTGGCCACTACATTTATAGCGTCCTTCTTTCCTTTGCAAACCTTTTTCTGTAATTACACGTGGAAACCGAACAGGATCGCAGATGCTTTTCCGATGGAAACGTCCTGTTATTGCAGGAGCTTGTTGTCGATGGTCTGCAGATGTTTGATGTCATTTGGACTCTGCAGCTCATTTCTGACATGATTAAAGTCTCTCTGCATGTGTTTGACTGTCTGACCCTGAGAGACTGAGACTCACAGCAGCATCAGTCTGAAATATGTCCCTTCAGTAGTAAAATGTTTACCAGACAGAGAGACAGACAGGAATGAAGGTGAGATTTCTGACTGAATTGGTCGCTATACACTTCATACAATACAGACTATTTCACAGCAGCTTCACAGTAATAAAGAGGAAAATAACTTTTTCAAATATGAGACACTTTCAGATTCAGCTGTAAAGCAGCTCTACTGAAGACAACAGTGTCGTTATTCAGATCAATTCAGCTCATGCCTGATTAATGAAAGATCCTCTCTGAACAATGTTTTACTGTATTTTAGGATAATTTCTGATGATTTCAGTTTAAATATCTCCAAACACACAGATCCTCTACTGTTATAAGAGATAAAGCTTCTCTTTGATAATGTTGGTCAGTTGTAAAAGTCATCATGAAAGGGAAGTTGTGCTCTGTATTGTGACATATATCCAAGTGAAACGCTTCGCAAACAAGAACAAATGTAGGGCGGCGCTTGATTTTGTCTGTGGGAAATTGATTAGGATGGTTGTGGTTTGCTATTGGTGGATCTCATGTGAGTGACAGGTTGCCCCGCCCTCGTCATCAGAGAAGAGAAGAGATGCTGATTCAAGATTATGAGGAACATGAATTTAACACAATAATGATGTGCACCGATAAATCACACTGCAATATTCCATAAAAAGACAAGAATTGTCCATTTTGATTTCATGGGGACTTTAAAGTATGATATCAGATATCTCTACCTTCTCTTGGAGTCTCACCTATTAGTCGCTGTAGTTTCTCGTGTTTGTGTAAACTGCTTATTTTTCAGAGCTGGATGATTGTTTTTCTAGCTAAACACTGATTGGTGTGTATCGACAGCCCGACACGGTTCCGTATACAATCATTACTGGAAATGATCAACAAGATACACAGTTTACACAGCATAAACCATTTATGTTACAATCACTACACTTCATTAGACAGAATAAACTTTACACAACAATTCACACAATGTACACGTCTTATATAACGCAGCACAACAAAGCCAGAAACTAAATGCACAGAAACGTCTCTAGAAACCCATTATGCTTCTATATTTGTTCCGTACACAGCTGGAAGGCAGACGCCGCTGCTCGCATTCCTCTGTAAGAGAGACTCAACTCTCATAATGTGCACGTTTAGCCCACAAATGTGCAGTTGAAGCTGGAGCTTGACTGATCCTTCCTGTTCCTGCCCTGAAACGCGTCCTCCGTGCCAGAGGAGGCAGAACTGCGTGAATGGATTCTGATGGCTGAACAAAGAGGCTTTTGTCAGGCGTTACCTTGCTGCAGTTCTGGAATGAGCGAATGGAAATAAGCAGCTAATATCACTTGTCTCATAATCTTGAATCAGAATATCTTCTCCTCCCTCTTGCAGCATCTCTTCTCTTCTCTGATAACGAGGGCGGGGCAACCTGTCACTCACATGAGATCCACCAATAGCAAACCACAACCATCCAATCAATTCCCCACAGACAAAATCAAGCCCCGCCCTACATTTGTTCTCGTTTGCGAAGCGTTTCACTCAGATTTACGACACAATAGGGAGTGCAACTTCCCTTTCATGACAATTTTTTTTTTATTTTTTTTTTTTTATAATTTTAAGATTAAAGTTTGAAAACCTTCCATTGATTTTGCCAATCAGTACATCATCATCATCATCTGTTTTGTCTTCTTTGCATATATTTAACCATTTAATGATCTGTTTCAGTCATGTGACTTCTCTGTAAAAACTCTCTGCGACCTCCAATAATCAGCACTTTTTCTTGGTGTCTTTGTTCATGTTTTATTTTGGTCGTAAACATGGAGAATCAGTGGAAAAGTCTCGTGATTCATTTAATACAGGAATTCAAACCGAATCCTGACTTTTCTTTGACTGTCCTGCGATCACTTCTGTTCCTCCTGGACATGCGAATCAAGCTTTAATCCTGTAAAAATCAAGATTATTCTGTACATCGGTGGGCATTCGTCTGTTAGTGTTGTAATCTGACGCTCGTATGAGCTCACTGTCATTATATTGAGATTTTTAATCACCCTTCAGTCTTTACTGCATGCGGGCAGCGAGACAAAGCTTACCTCACCCTCACCGTACCTCTGACCTCAGCGCTCGCCGCTCGCTCGGCCTAATGGGAGATTTGCTCATTGGGAAACAGAAGGATATTAGTCAAGACTTAGATATTTGGCTTTAAAGGGATCATTGGACGAGCGACGAGAGCAGCAATCAGAAGATTGTTTGACGTCCAAAAGCAAATACCAGGTGCAGGAAAACCGCTGGGCTTTTATTTTCATGTGAGTGCTTCTGAAAAAGAGCAAGAAATCTGTGACGGATTTTGAAAGCAGATAATGAATGGTATTGAGAAAGGCTGTATTGGTAAGCTTTCAGCCAGTTTGCTTAACAATATAAAGCCTGCTTATAAGTGAATTTCTACTTGTTTTCCCTTTGAATTAAGATTATTTTTATGAGTCCATTGGCTGCGAAGCATTGCGAATCTTTTGTTTTGAATCAATGGTTCAGAGCGTGTATCAAACTGCCAAACTGCTGTTTTTTTTGGCGCACAAAAAGTATTCTTGTCGCTTCATAACATTAAGGTTGAACCACTGTAGTCACATGAACTGTTTTAAATAAGTCTTTAGTAGCTTTCTGGGCATTGAAAGTGTTAATTATCTTGCTGTCAATGGAGGCCTCACTGAGCCATCGGATTTTATCAAAAATATCTTAATTTGTGTTCTGAACATGAACGAAGGTCTTACGGGTGTGGAACGACATGAGGGAGAGTAATTAATGACAGAAATTTCATTTTTAGGTGAACTAACCCTTTAATTTATAGTCCTTTGGCTTCTCCAGTAAATGTATTTTGATTTAATCCTTCTGCATCAATTAAGGTCCTTAGAGGACAAAAATGTCCTCTACTAAAAATTTGTCCTCTAATAAAAACTCATAAAAATTTGAAGCTTGGTAGTACAGACTTAAGTTTGGTCTCATTTTAAAGAAGACCCTTGGTAGACTGTTGTTGAAATAAAAAAAGTGAAACAAAAAAGTTATAGAGGTTTTAGTTTATGAAAATTATTTATGAGCAAATCTATATTTAAAATATATATATTTTTAAAACATGTTAAATGCAAAACTTGTTTAAAAAAAATCAAAGCCATAAATCTGATGAAGTTGTGTTCCAAATTTGAGGTTGATATCTCAAAAAATGAGCTTTCAGTAACGTTTTGTTTGGGCGCAGTACCAAATTTTCCCCATTAGACGCCAGCAAAACTCCACTGGTGCACATTACATTTGTGATTTGCAGTAGAGTTTTTCTCTTTCAAATATTAGACACACACACACACACACATACAAACCACACTCTGACATCCATACCAACACACCCACACCATTATAGCTGCATAATTATCCGATTGGCTCCATAATATGCAGAAGAAAACAGGAATAAAGTGAGTATTTGCTTTATAGGCCAAACCTGAAAAAATGGCACCATCTGGCAAAAAATAGTAACCATTTGAACCCTATTCAACAGAATGAAAGCCTTTTAACAAAGACTGCATCATTTTACAGTTAAATGGGCCTGGGATTAAAAATTGCAGTTTTAATGGGTTTCAATGGGGTCATTTTAGTCCTCAAGGTCCTGAGAGGAACTGTTTTCTGTTACTAGTGTAAAATAGACTTATTAAAGGAAATGAGGGTGAAATATTAAAATTCTAATTAAAATACACGCTTGTGCCAAAATTTATGCAGTTGGCATTAGCACAGACAAAATTATCAAAAAAAAAACAAAACTGAAAAAGACAAAAATGTACTTAAGGGTTGTAAGAATCTTTAGATATTTGTGCTGGGAAAAAACCCAGTAAAATTTTGCCAAACATTTTGTATTAATTTTCATTGTCAGGTGAGTAATTTCTTTAACGCGGCTCTTCTGGCTTTCAGGCGGTCTCGTCGTCTCTATCAGCCGGTGAAGGTTTCAGTCCTGAACCTTCTGAACTCCACAGTCTCCTTCACATCGACTCCAGACTGCAACTGCTACTTCCTGTGCAGGACTTCCTGTCTGTGCGGAGCCGCTGTTCTGAACACTGTCCATCTCAGGTACTGACCTGTAGCAGGCCTGCTTTCACAGAGGTCCTCTTTACCTGTCATGTCAGTGTCATTACAGTGGGCGGCATTTTGCATTGAATATTTCTTTTTGTCCAAAATGACTTTTTGCAGATCATTTAAGGTGTTTGTGGAGCAGTTTTGCGCAAGAATAGTCATAATAGACCAATATTTAAAATAAACAAATTATTTGAGCATCTGAAATGAGTCAGCGAGATGTTGGCGTGTAGTGTGAAACAGCGTCTGTAACAGTAGCTCATCTCTTCATCAGGCCAAGGCTGAAGAAGTGTCGTAAATAATGAAATATTGAGGTTCATTTCTCGTCTTATTCGTCCAGGGAGTCGTTTGAAACTCTTTCCCGTTGACGCTCGTCCTGGCTCCAGCGTTCAGTGACTTCATGAATATTTAGAGGTGAACGTGAGGTTTGAGGAGAGAGGCTTAAGTTTTCATCTGCTTGTGATCCTGATTCAGTCGCACACGTTCTCCTCTGTTCTGCTTCTCAATGAACTTTCCTTTCACTTTTGCAGCACAAACAGAAGGAAAACACGCTCTAAAGAAGCTTGTGTTTGTATTCACTGCAAAAAAATAATGTTCTTCCTCAGTGTTTCTGTCTTGTTTTCCAGCACAAATATCTAAACATTCTTAAATCAAGATACATTTACTGGAGAAGCAAAATAACTGAAGATATTTAGTCTTGTTTTCAGAAAAAAATGTCAAAATGAAATAGTTTTTGCTTAAAACATGTTATTTTCTACTCATAGAACTGTACTATCATATGTATAAAATTGATTAAAATAAACAAAAATAATACATAAAAATAAATAAATAATAAAAATTAGATTAAATAAAATAAAGAATTTATTTAATTTTTATTATTACTTTTTATTTATTTATTTCTTATCTATTTATTAAAATTGAACTTCTAGTATCTGTTTATTTATTTTTATCCTTTTTTTTAATATTTAAAAGATTATTTTTCGTACCCATTGACACATTTGTTCTTGTTTTAAGCTTAAACTCACTTCATTTTGACTAAAACTAAACTTTTATTTAATGTCTTTTGGTTGAGTTTTTAGCCAATAAACGATAAAAATAGACATCTTTGAAGGCCATTTTCTCAAAATGAGTTGTGGCTGTTTATGGAGTGATAAAAAGAGATATCCAAACTCCCCCTCTGTAAAAACATTTAATACATCAACAAAATCAAACATGAACCTGTCTTTATCCAATGTTCACATTTCTGGAAATGCATGAAAACTAGTGCATATTTAATTAGAGAATGCCTCATTTGCATATTTGTACAACATTTCAGAAAACTTTTAATACATTTAATACTGTGATTGATTAACTGGTTTTATCCATCTGTAGCATCTTGCCTTGCGCTGGTCCGTTCTTGCTAAGAACATTATTAAAAATGCTTTTGGGTAGAATAATATGATCTACGTCAGTGAAGTATCTAATCCAAGAGTTTTTCTCATAAAATAAGGTCAGAAAAATAATCTTGTTGTCCCTTTCAATTAAGTTGATTTTTCTGACCCCATATGCAGATATTTGTTCTTGTTTTAAGCACAAACTCGCTTCATTTTGATGCATTATTCAGAAAATGAGACTTAATATCTTCAGTCATTTTGCTTTTATCTTGATTTAAGAATGTTTTAGATATTTGTTCAGAAAAACAAGACAAAAGTACTAAATGGGAATAGCAGTGTGATGGGTCGTGACTCTCAGCAGACCGTGTCTAATCAATGAAAGCAGCAGCGTTCCCATCAGAGATTGATAGCAGCTGTGAATGTGGGTCAGAGACGATGGAGCGTTTACTAGAACAGGACTGGAGTCATATTTGGCTCTGCTCTTGACCTGTGTGTTCGATCCATCGGGAGTTTTGTTCTGCCAGTGTTTTTCTCCAGGATGTTGTTGTGATTTGTTGTGTCATATCATGTGTTCAGAGACAGGACTGACAGACGCCAGCAGAGATTCGTGTAACTTTGATTCATGTGCTTCTGATCTGCAGGTTTGAGTGTCACTCTCGTGTCTTTAACAGCGTGTGTCTGATAATCCGCTCTGGTGTGTTAGTCCAGGTCTGATCCGTTCTGGTGTGTGTTGGAGCTGCAGTAGTTCTCGTGCTCAGGGAAACTCTGGCTCCGTTCCTGCTTCCACGTGGCATCGACCGAACGTCCAGAGCTCCTTCAGACTCTGTGTGACTCATTCGCTCTCTGTTTTTATAAAGGAGCCGCCAGTTTCCAGGCTGAACGTTACAGTCTTCAGTGCAGCTTCTTTTACATATCTGATTTATTTTAGTATTGTTTATATGCTTTTCATGGCATTTGTAAATATTTTGAAGTGGCTTTTAGTTTTCAGTTTAATTGTAGGAAATTGTTTGCTATTTTTTTTATTTATATGTCTTTAAATTATTTTTAAGTTTTAGTTTTGGTAATTTTAGTGCTTCAGCTTGCTCCAGTTCTATTCTAAATAAGTGTTTTTCCTCAAGATGTCATGTGAGAATACTGGATACCCCCATCATTTCAAGAACGAACGTGTATTTAGTGGTTGTGAGGGCTGGTAAAGGAGGCTTCATGAAAACACGCGTGTGAGAATGAGCTGCGGTCAGTCGGTCATGATTCTTCTGAATCCAGCTTGTTCATTTCGATCCCATGAACACTTTCAGTTTACCTACCAGTGCATTTCACTGAATCACAGAGAACAGAAGCGGCAGTGGCACACTCCGTGTGAGAGCTTGAGGAGATAAAGTGTCTGCAGGTCATTATTACAGGAGCCAGACAGGAAATTATCTAAATATCAGTTAAACATTTTAATAAATAAGCAACAGTCACTGACCTGCAATGTGAGACGCTGTAATCAAAACAACTCCAAACTTCACTTGTATTAACCACTTTTCCACAAATGTCCTACGAATCTGAAACAGTGGTATTGTCTGTTTTCAAGTTTATTCTATGTTACTCTAGAAATGAGATCTCTTGGCTGTGCTGTAGGGGAGTCTGGAGGAGAACACCGGAGACCGAGTCCTGTGGGACATGAGACAGAGACGAGAAGAAGAGAGACGCCTGCGAGAAATCCAGCAGGAGCTGCAGCTTCTGGAGGAGACTCAGCAGAACAGTGTGAGTTCAGACGACTCACTCAGACGAGTCAGTTCATGGTTTCATATGACTCATGCAGACTCAGACGACTCAGTTTGTGTGTTCATACGACTCACTCAGACTCAGACGACTCAGTCTGTGACTTCATAAGATAAATTCAGACTCAGATGACTCAGTTTACGAGTTCATATGACTCATTCAGACTCAGACAACTCAATTTATGACTTCAAACGACTCATGCAGACTGAGATGACTCAATTTGGCTTCATACGACTCATTCAGACTCAGACAACTCAGTTTGTGAGTTCATATGACTCATTCAGACTCAGACGACTCAGTTTGTGAGTTCATATGACTCATTTGAACTCAGACGACTCAGTTCATGATTTCATATGACTCATTCAGACTCAGATGACTCAGTTTGTGAGTTCATACGACTCACTCAGACTCAGACGACTCAGTTTGTGAGTTCATAAGACTCATTCAGACTGATATGAACTCATAACCTGAGTTGTTTGACTCATTCAGACTCAGACGACTCAGTTTATGAGTTCATATGACTCATTCGAACTCAGACGACTCAATTCATGATTTCATATGACTCATTCAGACTCAGATGACTTAGTTCATGACTTCATATGACTCATTCAGACTCAGACGACTCAGTGTATGACTTCATACGATAAATTCAGACTCAGATGACTCAGTTTGTGAGTTCATATGACTCATTCAGACTCAGACAATTCAATTTGACTACATACAACTCATTTAGACTCAGACGACTCAGTTTATGATTTAATACAACTCATTCAGACTCAGACAACTCAGTTTGTGAGTTCGACTTGTGAGACGACTCAGTTTATGAATCCATACAACTCATTTAGACTCAGACGACTCAGTTTGTGAGTTCATATGACTCATTCAGACTCAGATGACTCAATTTGACTTCATATGACTCATTCAGACTCAGACAACTCAGTTTGTGAGTTCGACTTGTGAGACGACTCAGTTTATGAATCCATACAACTCATTTAGACTCAGACGACTCAGTTTGTGAGTTCATATGACTCATTCAGACTCAGATGACTCAGTTCATGACTTCATATGACTCATTCAGACTCAGACAACTCAGTTTGTGAGTTCGACTTGTGAGACGACTCAGTTTATGAATCCATACAACTCATTTAGACTCAGACGACTCAGTTTGTGAGTTCATATGACTCATTCAGACTCAGATGACTCAATTTGACTTCATATGACTCATTCAGACTCAGACGACTCAGTTTATGAATCCATACAACTCATTTAGACTCAGACGACTCAGTTCATTAGTTCATGCAACTCATTCAGACTGTGTGTTCACTACTAATACACTTCAAGAAATTCTCATATCTATAGCTTTCTTTTCTTTCTTTTCTTCATTTTTCTTTCTTTCTTTCTTTCTCTCTCTCTCTCTCTCAGTGTCAGTGTTGAAGAGCTAGTAAAGCAGGGTTTTTCTTCTCTCTCAGATGTTTAGTCTGAAGCGCTGAGTTTCTGTCAACAGTTTGAAGAGGCACGAGACGTTAAAAGCCTTGCGGAGACTGTTTGATGTAAATGACTGATTAATGATCAGGAGAACTGCAGTATTTCACTGTATTTTGTCTCAACTTCACAATGATGATGACTGCTTTGAGCTTCACACGAGCAACTAAATGGTTGTGTGCTCAAGCTCAAAAGTTTGATGTTGATCAAAGATGATGTTGGATTGAGAAATGATCTCAATGATCTCTGGAGGAAAGAGACATTATTATACTCATGAAACCTTCGTGTGAGAGGGAGAAGAGGCCATTTCCCAGACTTTTATCTTCTGGAAAAAAAAGATATTTTGAAGGATGTTAAGAACCAAACAACATTGAACTCCATTGACTTTTATTGATCCCTTTAAATGTCTCTGGATGAGAAACTTACAGTGTCCAGTTTACTCCAGAAACAACCATCAGTTTCATGAATCAAGCTTCAGGTGAATTAGTCTCGTCACACACACTAATCTAAAAATGGACCATGATGTCAGACCTGCATGACTAACCATGTAACCTGATCTAAACTCTATTTCACTAGTTTAATATTGTGTGTGAAGATTGAAATGATGATAATGAATGAAACAGCCAAACTGCATGGGATTCTCTGTGTTGTGACTCGTGAATCGGTCACGAATGAAGTATTGATTCATGAACTGAAGAACATTTGCTCTCCATTTGGGCTCATTGCTGTCTATGAGAATCCATTAGAGAAGGTTTTTAATGGAGCGTGTGAAAGGAGCTGAGGTCCTCACAGCGTTCACTAGTATTTCACAAGCATCTGTGAGTCTTGTTCAGCCGTCGTTGAGCCGCAGGCGTTTGCAGGCCAGACGCTCACAGCCGTAAACGCGTTCAAACAGCGTCCGGCTGAAGGCAAGATCGCACATCTGTCTGTTCGGCTTTGTGAAGGTCTTCTGTGGGTCAAAACACTTTATCATTGATCTACAGGCCGTGTTGTCATGCCCGTCTGGTGTCTAATGTCGTGAACTGGTCATTTACTCATCATTGTGATACTGTTACACTCTTAAAAATAAGGGAACTCATAAAAGAACCGTTTTTGATTCCCCAAAGAACTTTTCAAGAACCATTTTTTCTTAGTGTGAAGAAGCCATTGGCTCTTTTAACTTTGGGCCAAGCGATCTCTTCTGTGGTGTATTTTTGTGTTGTTGTGAATATATCTTCTTGTCCAGTTCCTGATCTGATTGAGTGCCGTTCTTCTCTCGACAGTCGTTTCGTTTGTCTGACGATCAGCTGAGGAATCTGCTGCTGGATTGTGAAGATGAAATCATGCGATCTCCTGCAGGTTCTTCATCAGAAACATCTCTCGGGATGATCTCGGCTCTGGTCGCGTCTCCGTGTCTCTCCAGCTCGGATCTGACGGAGGGAACTGAACATTGGAATAAGGCATGAAATATGAAGAAGAATGTTCTTCTGTTTTATGTTTTGCACTGCTTCATAATCATGCTTATATAGTTGCACAATAAGGACATGAAAGTGTGTTTGTCATTGTGTCTCTGATCTGTTTGCCAGCGTCAGAATCACAATCAGACGAAGAACAGCTAAACTAGAACGTAAGAGAACAAAATAAAATGTTCCTTTTCAAAAATCAAACCAATATGTCTTTTTATTCATGTCATGAGCTTTTGATTAACCCCCCAAAAAATATATGGATCAAACCCATCTGAACAGTCTGACCTTGTTCCCCTTTTCTTTCTTCACGAATGGGTTTGTTGAGAACCTGAGATAACCTTGAATTATGGCTCATTAACACTGTTCAAAATGAAAGACACTCATTTTTATTCAGCAAGGATGCAGTAAATTGATCAAAAATGACAAGATTTCTATTTCAAATAAACTTTGCTCATCAAAGAATCCTGAAACAAAAATAAAAGTTTTCAGTTTGATCATCAAATCATCATATCAGAATGATTTCTGAAGGATCATGTGACACTGAAGACTGGAGTAATGATGCTGAAAATTCAGTTTTGATCACAGGAATAAATTACACTTTACTATATATTCACGTAGAAAACAGCTATTTTAAGCTGCAATGATATTTCACAATTTTTCAACATTTACATTTGGTAAATGTCAAATCATGTAGATTGAGTGTAAGATGGACGTAGTTTGGTCCATGTGCACATTGGCAGTGCAGTTGGTGAATGTGGTGTCATGTTCATATGGACGTGTTACAGCGACTCCGACATTCCCAGCATTCCTGACCTTGAAGGTGAGCCGTGTGTTTGCTGATAAATGAACCCAGGATTTCATGTGGAAGATTGTGAGAAAATGAGAATACTCTTTTGACCAAATTGGCTTTTATTGTAGAAGTAACCATGAGTCATTTTAACCATAAACCAAACCACAGCCGAAGACAGTAGAATTAAAATGGACTGGATTTCTTGGTGAACGCTGAGATTTATAGTGTAAACTTTATAGTGTAAAAAAAAATTCAGGCCTTCTCACTGTATATTTAAGCTGGGCATGTCGTCTGTCAAGGGAAGATGTAATTTCAGCTGATTCTGGTGTTTAAAGTGACCGCTAGTGGCTTTTGAGATTTTACTGAGCTACTAAAAAGAAAAGCATTTCACATCATTTTTACTCAAAATTATTTATTATTCATGTGATCATTACAAAATGATTGATAAGAATTATTAAACTGGTAACAATACTGACATTGAAGCATCCTTAAACATAGAAAACAAAGAAAATCCTCATCAGTGTGCAAACAGTTTATACAAATACTTCCAATGTCAGGTTACAGTTCATTATAAATTATTTAAATAGCATATATCTACATTAAAATAGAAAAAAAAACTTTACCAATAACTTACTTTTAAAAAAAGACATCATTAATTAGGCACAAACTATTTATATTAACAACTTTCCATTCGTGTTCTACTGGGGCATCTCATCCAAAAATTGTTGTATTATTTACAGAAGGAATGTTTTACTACCTACAGTAGCTCTAAAACAAAATAGAACTGACTTATAAATGGCACTAATATCATTTGTAATTTTTGTTGAGTTCAATTATACAACAGTGAGGTAATATTTGTATGTTTACATCATATTTTGTTCATATTCATTCACCCCAGTGCTTCCTCCTGGCCTGAAGGAAACGCTCTCAAAGCTCCAGTTGTTCTCTTTGTTTGTTTCAGTAATAAGTGGCACTGAGATGATTCTCATGTTATCCATCTTCTCTCAACACAATAAATAAATCAAACAAGTGCGCTTGTTATGCCTCTATAATCTCTCCACTTCCTTTTTCATTTATGCTTGTTTAGAACCACAAAAACTCTGAAGCTCATCGGGACATTCTGTGTATTAATCTAAGACATGAACTTCCTCCTTGAGCGGCGAGTCACAAAGGTCCTTCTAGCCCTGAGAAAGACTCCACTCTATAAACAGTGAAATTAAGACTCTTTGGTTGTCAACATCAATGATTGAATCTGATCAAAAGCAGAAGGGGGTAATGGATAACTTGTGGAAAAACAAGCCTATATCATTGAGACCTGAAGATCTGGATGTCTCAATGACAAACGTCCATGCAGAAGAACATGCTTTTACAAAGTCCGTCCGTCCTGTGCGTCATCCCTCAACAGTTCCTCCTGTGGGATCTCAAACCCACCAGAATCGAGGAGAAGCTTTTACTTCAGTTCATAAGCGACTCCATTCTGTCATGATCATAGTCCACAGCAGATCTGAGGTGACATTACAGAAGAGCTTCCCTTTACCCACCAAATGTTAAGAAACTAGAAACTGATTGAGACTCCCATTGAGATTTGAGGAGATCGATGAGATGAAAGTGTTGATGGACCACCATGCTCGACCTCGTCCTGTGGTCCTCACTTGGATTGATAGTTTTTGGCCTCCACGTTTGGATCCTTGATCCCACCACAGAAGAGAGTTTTATAACACACAACACACTTAAACTGACAGAAAAGAACAGATAGAGGGCAAGTCCTTCGGTAAAACCATTATACATCTGCAAGAGAGTCAAAAAAAAAACACTCATGAGCTTTCCCAGAACAATATGAGAGAAATATTCTTTAAAACCATCCAAATGAGTTACCTCGGCATTCGTATTTGAGGTCTGAGAAGTAAACCATCTCTTGAGAGAAGACAAAGAGGCCAAGTCTTCCTCCAGCGTATGTCTTGTCAATGATGCTTCCTGAATCTGCCATGACTTTCTTGCCCTCATACATGATAACTCTGAAAAGAATCAAAAGAAGAAGAGTGAGTAAAGCTTCTTTAGCTTTTGGCTAGTAACTAAGACAAATCTTGATCTAAGTTGACCATCCACACTTACCTGATGTGTCCGGTTTTGGGTCTGTGGATCAGGTGCCATCTGTAGGCAGTGTAATCTTTCCAGCCAATGTTCTTGGGGTCGTGCCAAAGGGTACGCACCTGCAAACAGTCCAAAATAAGGTGAGCAGGACATTTCAAAAAGCAAAATCACTTGAACGTTCCCATGACAGCTTGAGAATGATACGTACTTGTCCTTCGGTGTCTCCAGTGTGCCACAAAGCGTTCCTGAGATGTTCACCGGGTCCTGTAGTTGAGTTCACTACTTTAATAGACAGTCCAGAGTAACCCTGGGCTTTGGTGGGCGTATGAGACCAGTAGGTCTGTGTGATCTGTTTCCACATCACCACATAGAAACGTGAGCTGGATTGGTAGCCAAACACAAAGCCGGCATAATCGTCATCACGGTCTGTGTTGATGAAGAATGTGCCGCTAAAGTCCACAGCATTGAACTCATCATAACCTGGGGAACAAGAAGAAGAACATTAACACTTGAATGTAGATGAATGTGTTCATCATGAGCCAGTGTCAAACACTTACCAACAGCAATGCCAGGATCACAGTTGACGGTCTGCAGAAGTTCTTTGCCCTGGTGACGGACAACCCAGTTGGGGTCGATTTGGGAAGTTCCTGTGGGATCGAGGGGAACCATCTGGAACCTGCGGAAATCTGTCTCACTAATGGCAAAGTTCTCCGGGCAGACATCATGAATATCCAGCACGTTATCTTGGTCAAAGTCGTATTTGCAAACATCACCTCGGCCATCACCTGGACAGGAGAAAAAAGATGAAAATTCAGCATGTGGAAGTTTATTCTTGCACAAATTGAGTCATACAGAAAATGAACTGAAATCGGCGCCAGTGTGTTTGACTCACCATCCGAATCCAGTTGATCTGGGTTGAAGGCGAGTCGGCAGTTGTCTTTGTCGTCAGGTACGCCATCATTGTCATCGTCATGATCGCAGGCGTCTCCTTTGCCATCCTTGTCGTGGTCCACCTGGTTGGCGTTGGGGATGTAGGGGCAGTTGTCAAGGTTGTTCTGATGTCCATCCTCATCGATGTCTTGGTTGCTGTCACACTTGTCTCCAATGTTGTCAGAGTCTGAGTCAATCTGTGACATAATTTATTAATGATTAATGCAAAGTCTTCATCATCTGCTGTTCATGGTTGCACACTCGTGTCTTAAAAAGCAAGCAGAGGCAGCTCACCTGGTCAGGGTTGTGCTCCAGTGGGCAGTTGTCACAGTGGTCACCGACTCCATCCCAGTCAGTGTCTCTCTGGTCAGTGTTGTACACATATGGACAGTTGTCCTTCTCATTCAGAATGCCTGGACAAATCAATTCCAGTGTCACGCCAATGATTCCTTACAATGGTTTCTATGTCCTTCCCAGGATACAAGGACGAAAGATTCATGACATGTAACTCACCGTCACCATCGATGTCTATGGCACACGCATCACCCTCGCCATTGTTGTCGGTGTCGGTCTGTTCTGGATTACTGTCGTACGGGCAGTTATCGCATCGGTCGCCAACTTGATCGCGGTCGTGGTCGTACTGTCTTGGGTTGAAGATGAACGGGCAATTGTCCTGGTTCAAAACAAGAAGATCCAGCGAAGTCAGTGATGAAAACAGAAAGATAGAAAAACATCTGGAGCTGTTCTCTACCTCATCGACCAAAATTTATAAATACATTAGCACAGCATAGCAAAGCACTAAACAAAATTAATGTCTTAAGTGATATGCCATGGACGTGACCATTTGGGACACAGCTGTGCAGGAATTCAGTTTTTGGCTGCAAGACTCTGACTGTTTGTTTGCCCAGTCAAATTTTTTTCCAGTGTATGATTTGAATTATGGATGTTAAACCAAGGGATCCAGCTACTGGCAACGTTTCTCTCTCTCTTTTGTTCACTCTGTTCTTTCTTTTCTAGTCAGCAGCATGCAATCTCTAAATGCTTCTGCAGAAGAAGAATGTGTTTACGACTTACCCCCTCATCAGGGATCCCATCATTGTCATCATCATTGTCACAAGCATCTCCAGTTCCATCTTTGTCATAGTCTTCTTGCCCAGAGTTGGGAAGGTCAGGACAGTTGTCCTAAAATACAACACGTTTTGATGAAGATTTTGTAACCTCATTGTATAACGGGATAAGGTAAAGAAATGGTCACATACCTTCTTGCAGTGGTAGGTGGCATTTTCCACACAGTGGAGGTCCGTGTTTGGCCAGCCGTCCAGGTCTGGGTCCTCTCCACAGATGTAACCATTCCCAGCATAGCCTGGTTTACATTCACAGCGGAACATGATGTCGGAGAAGACTCCTAGGTAGATGCAGTTGGCATTCTTATTGCAGTCATGGCTGCCGTCCTCACATGGGTTTCTTGGTGTGCAGACCTGTGAGAATGTCAAGTTTATGGAGGTTAGCACTTCATGAAAGGAGAAAGAACTGGCCCTTCCCATTGTTGACATTGGTGTAGACTGCTCTAACCTGTTTATTGGCAATGGCCTGCTCCGTTCCTCTGCCGAAGGGCTGCTGTCCGGAGTAGCGCGGTGGGCAGGGCAGGCAGTTGTAGCCCGGTTCCGTGTTCTCACACTGATGGACTCCATTGAGCACAAAACAGGCATCAGGAACTTCTTTGCACTGCAGATACCAAAATTAAGAATATTTAGAAACACCAGTATCTCCATTTAGAAGTGTCCATCTCATTAGCACAACACTCTCACCTCATCAATGTCTTGACAGTGGACTCCATCCCCAGTGTATCCAACCGGACACTCTCCGCACGTCCAGGAGCCATCGGGGAAGCTAGTGCATTTGGTGCCAGCGAAGCACGGGTTAGAGAGACAACCATCTGTTCATGATAGAATGGAACTGTGTTATTTTTGTTTAACAAGAATCTTAAGCTTGATCCTTAACAATGAAGCATTTCATGTCTTACCAACAGGACACAACTGGGCGTTGCATAAACGGCTTCCTTTGGAGTCACCCAGACATTCTTTTCCACCGTATTTGGGAGCAGGGCTGTTACACAAACGGTGTCTGCGCTGCAGTCCTCCACCGCACGTGACGGAGCAAGAGTCCCATGGTGACCAGGGTCCCCAACCTCCATCCACTGAGACACCAGGAGAAATGCAGTGTCAATTGGGTTTTCAGGTTATATGCTGCAAACACTCCAACAGTTATATGGAAAACACTCACCTGGGCACGGGGCCTTCTGGCATGGCTCAGTCTGGCGACCATCTCCCTCGCAGTCTTTGCCACCCATCTGAGGAGTTGGGGAGTTGCACAGCCGGATGCGAGTGATGACGCCCTCGCCACACGTCACTGAGCAGGAAGACCAGGGAGACCAGTGGCTCCAGCCGCCATCCTGCTTGACTGCATGAAAACAGAAAGAAGCGTTAAACATGTGCATGTAACCGGTCCTACTCGACCCGCTCCGAGCGGGATTTGAACCGGACGCTAAAGACTGCAGTCTCTAATATGCCTCTTGAGGCCAAGGGAGTGAGGTTTTACACTCAGTTCTTACTGGCCTACGTTACACCCCCCCCCCAAACTTCACTCCCATCTGGGTCACGGCACCAAATGTAACCGGTCCTACTCGACCTGCTCCCAGCGGGATTTGAACCGGCGACTCTGGCATGGGAGGCTTTTTACATGCATGATGATCTGAATATGACCAGTGTTGTTAAACTCACAGCGTTTGTCGCATTCTTGCGTGTAACAGTCTCTCGTCTGGACGGACGTGCCATCGCAGTTGCTGTTGATCCGGTCACAAGAGCGTCCGCGCTGCTGAATGCCTCTTCCACAGGTCACCGAACACTGTGTCCATTCGGACCAGGGCGACCAGCCATCTATGCCCGCATCACTCGCTTGAGGAAGAGAATCAGAGAACATATTCAAACAGGGACACCAAATGAGTTCAGAGGAAAGATGACCTACATAATGAATAACGAATGCTGAAATTTAACAACAGCTGGACTCACGTGTTCCACAGCGCGGGCAGCATTCACCATCTGGGACAGTGGCGTTGGCACAGGGCATGAGAGGGCAGGAGATTTCACGACACACAGTGGCGGAGTTCTGTGAAATATAATATTTGAAGCAAGTTTAATGGAACGATCCTGACAGCTGCACATAATGAATGAGAAATAAACGCCTCTCTGCTGGCTTTCGGTTTGCCAATAAAAAGTGACCCCTGGCTTGGCCAGGAAAATCTTGTGGTGATATAAACTCTGAGCGGGCAGCAGGGGAATACATCTGACTGGACTAACAAAGTGTTTTAATGTGGCCAACATGAGGGTGGAGAATACAGACTGAGTCAGCGACCACAACCACACACACACTAACACAAACGCACACACTCGCTGGTTTCACCGGAAATCAGAGTCAGCGGGTATCACTCACCAATTAAAACATTCCTGAATCTGGGCCATTTAGATGCATGTGTGCAGAGAAAAAGAGACAGAAACACAGAACAGACAGAATTCAGCACCTGTTACCCTCCTCCCAACACTTTCCACCAGGGCTTTTTGGACTTGGACAAATCTGGTCTACCAGCTCCCTGCACTAAACCAGTTCTAACCAGTATAAATGAAGTGAAAAGCACAGTTGAACAGTGAGAAGACTGTACCTGACATGTGCAGTGCGTGCAGCTGTCCACCGTCCACTCGTCTTTGTCTTGGTAAACAATGCTGTTGTGCAGACAGACTCCTTTGTGGATTTGAATCTGGTTCATTAATAAGTTGTTGTCTGCTGTCTGAATGGCAGGAAAGAGCACAGAGAAATGTAATTTTATGTAAGGCTCAAGTGACTGAGGAACAAATGTTTGGCATTACATGAGAAACAGGGTAGAGAGACACATGCATGAACATCAGACAGACAGCTGGATTTGATCCTCACCACTTGGCGGAGCTCGTTTGACAACTGCTTCACCACCACACCGAGTCCCTTGAGCTCCGTAAACATGCTGGTCAGATCGTCGCAGGAGAATCCACAGATGTCCTGCAGACCTGAAGAGGAAAAGGATTCTAACGTTAACTCCATGCCGAGACCCCAGACACATCATCACAAACGCATGACGACCATCTGACCTTTAGACTTGTGTCCGGTGTAATCAGTGCGGATGGCTGGACTGGATCCATTCACGGAGGTCTCCAAGTTCATGACATCTGTGATGAAGGTGGCTGTAATGACAAAATATTCATTCAGTGACAATATTCAATTAATTTACATTTATGCATTTGACTTGCATTGCATTCAATTACATTTTATCAGTTCTTGCTTTCCCTATACAGGAATCGAACCAATGACTTTGGTATTACTAGTGTCATGCTCTACTATTTGAGCTACAGGAAAGTTAAATTTGACATTTTTCAATATTTAATAAAAAAGTGTGTGTTTATAGCATTCATCAATTACATTTTATGTCATTCATGAGTTTGAGATAAAATAAAGACTTACAGCTCTCGCATCCTCTATTGCGTAAAATCGCGTCCAGCTTCGTTCCAAAAACAAACCGAACATTCTGGAGAACTCCCTGGAAAAATGGGATAATGGTCAAAAACCGAGACTCACAGAAAAAAAAAAACTAACCGTTTTCCAACAGCTACTATTACATGGAACATTCAGACAGAGACTGTAAAACAAAAACACTCAGCGCTTTGCGCGCATTAAGTGCGTCTTTACGCGTTTCCAAACTCCTCATTACGCGAAGAAAATACGCATTAAATGGAAATAGAATAACTTAACAATAATCATGCAGCTCTAATACATCAAAACCCACTCTCTACTCACCATGAAGCGATCGGATTTGGCGGCTCCTTTGGCGATCTTCAGGCTGGCGATGCCCGCGTTCTCCTGACTCAGAATCTGCTGGATCGGAACATCGAGTTCTTGATTGTCGATCTCCTCGCAGCCCACATAAACCTGAGCTCGATCCTCCTGCACAAACACCGTGATGTTCTTCCAGTGCCCGTTCGCCACGCTCACGTCGTCGATGGACACCACATGCTGTCCGCTCGCGGTCCAGTACACCAGATCCACGGTGTTGGCTTTCCCATTGGATATTATCTCAAAGACGGACCCGGTGCCGTCAGTCCTCTCCACGGAGATCAGGGTGCCCCGGGTGCGTTTGGCTTGTTTGAGGTTGGCGGTGAAGATGAAGCCTCTCTCTCTCTGGATGGAGTAGATCAGGTCCCTGAAGGAGAGCTCGGGCACGGAGGGGATCAGGTTCGGGTTCAGGATCTTGTACGCGGGGCTGTATGGATCGGGTCCCTTCACCAAACTCACCCCGTGATGCTTCTTATGCAGCTGAGTGAGCTCGAACAGGTCGAACACGGTATCATCTTCCAGCATTTCTGCGGATTCGGAGAGACGCGGAACGCGAATGTGAGCGCGCACGAATAACAAACACATCAGAGAATCAAAGGTAGGAGTTTGTCCTCACCTGCATGTCTGCTGCTCTCGGAGCTCCACAATAAGAGACACAAAACGAGTCCTCTCAGAATCATGATTCCCCCTGAACACACATCACAACACACATCACACATCTGTCCGAACATGTGAAGAACGGTGATGGAAATGAAACACTTACCTGAAGAGAGACACTAATAGTTAAGAAATTCTCCCAGTATCTTTTCCCGTATATGTGTGTGTTTGTGTTGGAGATGTTCTGCTCTTCTGTGCACATGAGACTCCGACGCTATTTAAGTCATTTCACACATTCTTCAGCTGCGCTCTCGACCAATCAGCGTTCAGCAGGACTCGCGTATTCAACGTCAGGAGAAAAAATTGCACATTCCACAGCAAACTTTCCATAAGCCTCAATCTGCTGCGCGCGCGCACACCTTTATCAAACATATATATAACATTATTTAGATTTAGATTTCAAAGGTTCTAGAGTTCAAAAATTTGGAGTGTGTAAAAAAAAAAAATGTAAAGGAAGTCTAGGCTGAACTTATTTGATCAGAGATACAGAAAAACAGTGAAATATTATTATAATGTAAAATATCTGTTTTCTATGTGAATATATAGTAAAGTGTAATTTATTCCTGAATTTTCAGCATCATTACTCCAGTCTTCAGTGTCACATGATCCTTCAGAAATCATTCTAATATGATGATTTGATGATCAAGAAACATTTATGATTATTATCAATGTTGAAAACAGTCATATTTGTGTGAAAACCATCATACTTTTTATTTTTCAGGATTCTTTGATGAATCGAAAGTTCAAAAGAAAATAATTTATTTGAAATAGAATCTTTTGTAACATTATGAATGTCTTTACTGTCTTTCTGTTCTTATCCAGGATTCTGTTTGACTTCTGAATCATTTGTTATGACAAATTCCATTACAATTCCATTAGGATTTTATCAGTTTTTCAAGTTTTAAAGCCCATATGAATTTGAATTTGGACATAATGGTATTTCCTGTTTAGTCCTCATTTTAATCACATTTATCTATTATTTCGCAATAATCACGCTGTGTGTGTGTGTGTGTGTGTGTGTGTGTGTGTGTGTGTGTGTGTGTGTGTGTGTGTGTGTGTGTGTGTGTGTGTGTGTGTGTGTGTGTGTGTGTGTATTATATGAACGCCCAGGAAACATCAAATCAAATGCTGTAGTGATGCAGTCACAGCTCTATCAGCGATGGCACAGGCCGCTGACGTTTGCATGTGGGCGGCACAGAGGAACAGAAGCCCTTCTGAAGAATCAACAGAACCAGCCTGATGTCACTGTTTCCAGTCCGTACGCAGATATACGGAGACTGAAGGCCTGTTCAATATCTCCTCAGACACGCTCACTTGAGCAGGGACACGTTCCAGTATCTCTGTGCTGCGTCTCCTGATCAAAAACATCATAATGTGACAGGAGGATTTCAGTGCGTGCGATTCCTGTGGTGTACTGAGATATACAGACCACAAAGTGTTTCAATCACACTTTAAAATGTCTGAATGCCATTAGATGCAACATATCAAAGCAAAGAAAGATGCACAAACACAAACACACTGCAAAAAATTATTTTCCTATTTAGTATTTTGTCTTGTTTTCCAGTGCAAACATTCTTAAATCAATATACAAGCAAAGTCGCAGGGCCAAGAATGCTCTAATGGATTGTTGAGTAACATCTAATTAACGAAACAATAGATCTAAACTCAGATTTCAATCGCTGCAGATGTGACATAAAACACCTTTAACACACTTTTTTCACTTTTCTTCATAATCATCCAGTGATTTGAATCTCAATCTGTCAGACAGGATTTACAGTCGTTTAGGAGTGTTCAGGGAAGCTCTCTCACTCGATTCGTCACCGGCTCGGGTTGGATGCGTGTGGACCTGAGGATGACGGTGGGATCTGCTGCCCTCGGGCCTGGAACTTTGCAATAAACGATGAGTCAGTGGCATTGGCTCTCGCTGTCATGCTCCGACAAACACCGACTTCTCCTGAATTCACATCCCCGAGAAACGCAACATGTGTTTAGTTTGACACTTAATGCAACACTGTTGATTTAAGGGATTGTCCTTCTGGAATGATGCGAGTTCCTGTGATTTGCATGGCACTGCTCTTGATTTCTTCGGAAAATATTCCCAAAATATGATGTGCTCCAAGAAACACTGATTGATCTGAACACTTCGATCTAAACATGCGAGTGAAACTTTGATGAAACTGAAAATTCTTATTTCTATCAAATATGTTTTGTTCATTAGAAATACACTAATAAACAAACACACGTCCATCTGCGTTCAGTGATTATTTTGGCACGTTTCCTTGATTCGCTCTGTACATGTTCAGTCATGAACACTAGTCAATTCATGCTGTTTTTACTCTGACATCTAAAGTTTGTGATTTTACTTGTGTAAACAAGCTAATAACTTTACCATGATGAATTGATCAGATGGTAAAAGTGTCAGGTGGCTGATGAATAAAGAGATTGATCACTTTATTCAGGCGCAAATTATTACAATCTGATATAGAAGCTTGTTTCTGCCATGGAATAACAAATAAAAAAGATAATTATGAGATATAAACTTGCAATTGCAAGAAAAAAAAAGTCAGAATTGCGAGTTACAAGCTTCAGCACTGCAAAAAAATATATAGTCCTCAATATTTTTGTCTTAAATCATTCTTAAATCAAGATACATTTACTAGAGAAGCAAAATGACTGAAGATATTAAGACTTGTCTTATGAAAAAAATATTTAAATTAAGTTACTTTACACATTTAAAATGAGACAAAATATCTGTCAATGGGGTCAGAAAAAGAATTGTTTTTTCCATTTTAATAGTTTAACTATTGGCAGATATTTGTTCTTCACTGTAGTTGAAAATTACTTGTATGATGGTTATTTTCTATTTTTAATAAAGTTTATTTTTCTGACTACATTGGCAGATATTTGTTCTTGTTTTAAGCACAAACTCACTTCATTTTGATGCATTTTTCAGTAAACAAGACTTAAAATCTTCAGTCATTTCTCTTCTCCAGTAAATGTATCTTGATTTAAGAGTGTTTAGATATTTGTGCTGGAAAACAAGACAGAAATACTGAGGAAGAACATACGAATTGAAGACGAACATTTACTCCTGTAGAATAACGTCACTGATAAATCATTCACAATAAGACCAGAAACATGAATTAAGAGAGTCAATAGATTTTATTTGGATTTCAGACTTTAATATTAATTGGAGCTCTTCATGTTTATTTCAAATAAAATTAAGAGTTTAAGATGCTTTTGCCAGGAATTCTCAGTCTCCAACTCTTGTCGTTACTACTGTCTAACTGAACACAGATCAGTGGCTGTGGATCACCCGTCACTTCAGGGAAGAGGTGATGTTGTAGATGTTGTTACATTGCCTCTTTCCCGATGTTTGCTTCGCCGTGTCCTCGGGGCTTCGGTCTGGACTCCTCTTGAGATGCTTCTGTCTCTTCATCATGAGCAGTGATCACAGGGTGAAGGAGCACATGCTTCAGGGAATACTCATACTCATGACACTGCGCTTGACCTTCCAGGAAAGACATGTCCAAAATCCGTGCAGATTGCTTAATGCTTCTGGATGAAGAAAATGACAAGTAGCGAAGAAGGGTCATGTTGGGTGATGCATTTCAAACAGCGCTGAGCGATCGGGATTGAAGCCGTCAGATGCACAACAGCATCTGTGAGAGATGGAGATTAATAAGGCCGAGCAGCTGAAGTCAAGTCAAGTCATGTCAAAGTTTTTTTCACAATGTACATGCTTTTAAAGCAGCTTTACAGAAGGTCATACTGCACATATACCAGTGACTCAGACACACGTTTGAGCGCTCAAAGGCAATTATTAAGAGATTTAAATGTTGGTCGGTTTTGCTCAAAGTAGGAATAAGTGATTCTCAAAAAGTATGAATGAATATATGACCAGTTGTTGCGGGTGAAAAATCTGAAAAAGTTTGAAAAGTATGTTCTCTATCTCTAGGGCATGCTTTATTAAAATATTTTCTACATTTAATCAGTAGTCATTTAAGCAATAATGTTGAGAAATAAAGAGTTTGGCTTTCATTTCAGTTAGTAGCAACTCTGATTTCAAGCAGAATTACTGTAACATGATGGCGTTCTTCACTGTGGTTGAAAATTACTTATATGGTGGTAAAGATTTATGTAGAAAATGAGTAATACGATGGTAAAGATTTTAGTAGAAAATTACTTATATGATGGTGTAGATTTTCATATAAAATTACTTATACAATGGTAAATATTTTAGTACAAAATTACTTGTACAATGGTATAGATTTTCACATAAAATTACTTATACGATTTTATTCGAAAATTACTTATACGATGGTATAGATTTTCTTCGAAAATGACTTATATGATGGTATAGATTTTCGTAGAAAATGACTTATATGATGGTATAGATTTTCGTAGAAAATGACTAATACGATGGTATAGATTTTCGTAAAAAATGACTTATACGATGGTATAGATTTTCTTCGAAAATGACTTATATGATGGTATAGATTTTCGTAGAAAATGACTTATATGATGGTATAGATTTTCGTAGAAAATGACTTATATGATGGTATAGATTTTCGTAGAAAATGACTTATATGATGGTATAGATTTTCGTAAAAAATTACTTATATGATGGTATAGATTTTTGTAGAAAATGACATATGATGGTATAGATTTTCGTAAAAAATTACTTATATGATGGTATAGATTTTCATATAAAATTACTTATACAATGGTAAATATTTTAGTACAAAATTACTTGTACAATGGTATAGATTTTCACATCAAATTACTTATACGATTTTATTCGAAAATTACTTATACAATGGTATAGATTTTCATAGAAAATGACTTATATGATGGTATAGATTTTATTCGAAAATTACTTATACGATGGTAAATATTTTTGTAGAAAATGACTAATACGGTGGTACAGATTTTCATAGAAAATGACTTATATGATGGTATAGATTTTCGTAAAAAATTACTTATATGATGGTATAGATTTTCGTAAAAAATTACTTATACGATGGTATAGATTTTTGTAGAAAATGACTTATATGATGGTATAGATTTTCGTAAAAAATGACTTATACGATGGTATAGATTTTCGTAGAAAATGACTTATATGATGGTATAGATTTTCGTAGAAAATGACTTATATGATGGTATAGATTTTCGTAAAAAATTACTTATATGATGGTATAGATTTTTGTAGAAAATGACATATGATGGTATAGATTTTTGTAAAAAATTACTTATATGATGGTATAGATTTTCATATAAAATTACTTATACAATGGTAAATATTTTAGTACAAAATTACTTGTACAATGGTATAGATTTTCACATCAAATTACTTATACGATTTTATTCGAAAATTACTTATACGATGGTATAGATTTTCATAGAAAATGACTTATATGATGGTATAGATTTTATTCGAAAATTACTTATACGATGGTAAATATTTTTGTAGAAAATGACTAATACGGTGGTACAGATTTTCATAGAAAATGACTTATATGATGGTATAGATTTTTGTAAAAAATTACTTATATGATGGTATAGATTTTCATATAAAATTACTTATACAATGGTAAATATTTTAGTACAAAATTACTTGTACAATGGTATAGATTTTCACATCAAATTACTTATACGATTTTATTCGAAAATTACTTATACGATGGTATAGATTTTCATAGAAAATGACTTATATGATGGTATAGATTTTATTCGAAAATTACTTATACGATGGTAAATATTTTTGTAGAAAATGACTAATACGGTGGTACAGATTTTCATAGAAAATGACTTATATGATGGTATAGATTTTCGTAAAAAATTACTTATATGATGGTATAGATTTTCGTAAAAAATTACTTATACGATGGTATAGATTTTCATCGAAAATTACTTATATGATGGTAAATATTTTAGTAGAAAATTACTTATTTTAAAGATTATTTTAAAGTCAGTAAAGATTTTGGTCGCCCACCTCTAAGTACTTTAAACAGGAAACTGCTAGAAAATAAACACATAATGATTTTAGTCAGTATCGGATAAAGTTGGATCTATTTCTCTTTTCATCTCACACAGAGCCAAGATAAAATCACACATAACATCTTCAGCTCTCTCATCCGCTCTCTTACAGCCGAGTCCATTCTGTGTTTTACGGCGATATCCCGAACAGAGAGCAGGTCACCGGACAGACGCTGAATTTGGGGTGAATAGCAAGGATAATGGATTTAGCTCTGAATCCCTGGAATGTCTGATTTCAGCCACATCCAGTGCATCAGCACAGTGGGCGGCAGAGACATTCACAAAGTCTGTGAAAACAAAGACACACACAGGAGAGAAATCAGAGAACGCTCATTTTGGTATTTCATGAGGCATATGCTTCGTTCAGATCATAGGAAGGGAATGCGCTCTATCCCATGGGATCTGAAAAACATTTCTGAATGAAGAATTAAATCACACTTGAGGAAATGTACAGCAGTAGCTTTCATAGTTCCTGATCCGTCTCACATTGCATCTCCATTTATGGGCAGTCAGAAAACTAAAATTGAGTTCATTCAGAAGTGTATTTTGCGAGCACATCTGTGCATCTTACATCACCGACACTGTTTACACAGCTCTATACTTTATGAACGAGTTTTACATTCACTCTAATGCCAAGATTTTCATCATAAGTGCTTTCAAAAGCTATTCAATAAAAATAAATTAATAAACAACAAAGAGATGATCAATGTAAATGTTCCTTCAGATGTCTGATCTATCTTAACTGTAAATAAATGTAAAGAGAGTCTCCATCGCACTCAGAGGTCAAAGGTCATTCTGATTCACTCACCGTCTGTGTCTCTTCAATATCGCAGCCCATGAAATCGCAGCTGCTCTCCGTTGCTCAATATTTAAACTCGTAAAAAAAAAAGGGATCATTTCCCATGACATCATGAAGATCTTCCACTTGATTGTAAATACTGTTTCTCTTATTATTTGGCCTGTTTCATCTGTTTATAAACTCTCTCCTTATCAAGTTCAGCATTTGACAGCATGGTGGAATTATTGACATTATATCAGTACATCATATTTATTGGTGGATTGTACGATTAAACGGAAACTGGAATCAGAGATTTTTATGTTTTTGAAAGATACTTCAAAACAATGTCTGAAATGATTGAGTACATCAACATGAAGATGTGGAGAACATCAGACTGACCAGAACAAACAGCTGCTTCATCTTCAGGCCTTCAGCCTCCGTCTGACACGAAAAATCAGAAGAAAGGAGACAAATGGGTAGAAGAATGTAAAAACATGACTAGAAAAGAGTGTTACACTAATTAAATTGAGATATAAAGTCAGAATTGCAAGTTATAAAGTCAGATTTGAGTGATATAAAGTCAGAATTGCGAGATATAAAGTCAGAATTGTGAGATATAAAGTCAGAATTGCGAGAAATAAAGTCAGAATTGCGAGATATAAAGTCAGAATTGCGAGATATAAAGTCAGAATTACTAAAGTCAGAATTGCGAGATATAAAGTCAGAATTGTGTGATATAAAGTCAGAATTGTGTGATAAAGTCAGAATTGTGAGATATAAAGTCAGAATTACTAAAGTCAGAATTGCGAGATATAAAGTCAGAATTGCGAGAAATAAAGTCAGAATTGCGAGATATAAAGTCAGAATTGCGAGATATAAAGTCAGAATTACTAAAGTCAGAATTGCGAGATATAAAGTCAGAATTGTGTGATATAAAGTCAGAATTGTGTGATAAAGTCAGAATTGTGAGATATAAAGTCAGAATTACTAAAGTCAGAATTGCGAGATATAAAGTCAGAATTGTGAGATATAAAGTCAGAATTACTAAAGTCAGAATTGCGAGATATAAAGTCAGAATTGCGAGAAATAAAGTCAGAATTGCGAGATATAAAGTCAGAATTGCGAGAAATAAAGTCAGAATTGCGAGAAATAAAGTCAGAATTGCGAGATATAAAGTCAATTGTGAGAAAAAAGTTTGCAATTCTGACTTTATATTTTGAGAAGCTTTTCTGCTAAGAGTGCATTGGCTTAAACTGAATAACTTCTAATGTGTTTATAAATTCAGGTTTAAATGCTTTTACCATTTTTTTTGGAGGCAATCACACGAGTTCAGCATCAGTAACGCTCAGGAATCACGATCCTCAAATATGGGTCAGAACCTCAGAGGAACCCAGCTGAGGAAAGTAAAAGGATCATTCATCAAGAAGCGCATGGGTCAAAGCATGATGCCAAGACTCGAGCCACTACAGGAAGTGCAGTGAACACACACACACACACACACACACACACACAAACACAAACAAACAAACACACACACACACACACACACACACACAGACTTATGTCTGGGGCTGCAGTGTTTGCTTTCACAGTGGACAGAAGTGTGTGTCGGAGCAACAGCCTGTAATTTAGCTCAATATAAAGATCCGCTGTAATGAACGAGACGCACAGAGAGAGCGTTCACACTGAGAATCTGTTGGAAGCCCAATAAAATGTGTTGAAAAGCACGTCTAGGTCTTGAACTGGATCATCTCCAAACTTAAAACTGGATCTTACTGGGTTTTCAAGTCTGCTGTTAAAATATTCTTCAAACTGAGAGCTGCGATCGTTCCAGCATCAGATTGAGATTAATGATATTGTGTCATTCTGCTGATGATTATCACTAAATCAAACATATAGTGTATATATATATATATATATATAAATGTTCCATGTATTTAATTTATTTATTTATTTTTTAAATATGATATTATTTGAGTATCTCTAAATTAAACATTTATATATTCTTTTAATAATTAATTAATTAATGATAATTAATTTTGGTGCTTGAGGATCACTAAATCAAACATTTATATATTTTATATTCCTCTTTTAAAAAAAAAAAAAAAAAAAAGAATTATTTTAGTGTTTGAGTATCTCTAAATCAAACATTTATATATTTTTTGTTCCACGTGTATTTTTTTTTACCTAGAGTGGAATTTTTGTGACATGAACAGTGGAATAAATCAGAGGTGACTCAAGCACATTGTTAAAAATAAAGGAATGGGATCATTGGAAACACATGAAGCTCTGTCCAGCGGAGTTTACTGGAACATGGTGAAATACGAGGAATGCTCCAACTCTTTACGACAAAACCTCACTTCAGCAGCCAGTCAGATGTGCGGTCTCTGCAGGAATGGGAACGATCGGGTCTCCTCCACATCTGTCCGACACCCTCCAGCTGCAGATCTGACCCGGGTTACGGTAACTGTGAGGCGGAGTGAAGTCGTCCATCACACACTCGCCGCTCAGCAGAAGAGCGTCAGGAATGTGTTTGAACACGCGCCACGTCACTCCACGTCACTGACGGACCTGTTCATCACACATGATCAACACAAAAATGAATGTTTCCAGAAAACATTGCTCAAAAACTCTACAAATACATCTAATGACTAAGATGATTTGAGTGTTTTCAGGCATTTCAGAGGCTGTGATTGAATAAGTGCACTAACCAGTGGACCAATCGCATCGCAGTATCTCAAATGTTGGTTTGTTGGTTCTGAAACGTCTGAGTCAAAGTCTGTCATCAGAATGATTTGGTTTAATTCCTCCAGAAGCGTCTCACACGATTGTGTTCCCAAACACCAGCATCCCAACGCAAGATCACATGACAGCGTTTATTGTGTTTCGTCTGACGCTCTGAGACCAACTCATTTATGATGGAGGAGAAAGAGCCCGATTGAAGAAACTTACAGTTTTAGTACTGATATTTTGCACCAATTTCCCAGGAAGTGATGATTTTGTTTTTTTGAATGTTCACATGGGATGGAGACGCTGCTTTATTCGCAAATGTTTTATGCCATATGCCAATTTGGTGCATAAGCTAAATTGTCAACTTTGGATGGAAACACAGCTGGTGAGACGGCCGTTCTGGGTTCATTTACTGCTACTGTGAGCTGCAGAGAGAGAGACGTGTTGTTATATGGTGAGAAGCGGAAGTTGAGATGATAGATGAAGGTGTTGAACTCATTCATGCTCAAGGGCTCGAGTCGGATCAGTGCAGAAACAGACATGCGTCCGGCTCATTCCTCTCGTGCCTTCAAGCTTTCCGGAACGCTCTTCCGATGGGAGACATGATATAGAGCCGCTCACTTCTGCGGCGATATACATTCACCAGATCACATGACAAACATGAGAGAGGCAAAATAAACTCACAGCAGACAGAAAACTGAGAGAACACAATCACATTCTCGTCACGTATAATACAATCACAAGAAGCAAAATGATGATTGTTGGAGAAGATAAAACAATTAAAACCCCTAAAGCTCCCAAAAATCCAATATGTGTCAGATTTACACTGATTGACACTAATAAAGTTATGAAAACGTCAGTTTTAAATGTTCTCTGAACGTTCTGAAACAAGTAGTAACATTTAAAAAACGCTAGATGAACGTCCAACTTAATGTTTCAGGAAAAATGTATAACGTTTTTGTTCTAATGTTTTGAGAACATTATTAAAGACCAATAAAAAAAGCAGATAGCCTAGTGGGCAGCACCGACATATAGCGCCGCTGTGCTTTGGGCGACCCGAGTCCACTTTCCCGATCCCGTCCCCTTCTATCTCTCCCACTTCGCTTACTGTCCTATCATAACAAAAGCAAAAACGCCAAAAAATACATCTTTAAAAAAGACCAGATAACTTTAGACAAACATCCTATTAATGTTACTGGACGCTGAGAGAACCTTGCCAGAACATTCCCTGTTAGCTGGGATACTCCCATAATCTTTGTTTTATTTACAACTTTGAAAAATCTTACTTATGAGTATTACTAGTGATGATTGATCACTAATAAACCACCCGCAGCAGTGTGAATCCCTTGAGACGGGAAGCTCGTGTCAAACATCAGACATCTGAAGCAGCAGAAACATTGTGAAGGATGAATATCAAACACAAACCCCAGAAGAACAGAGTCGTCAGCAGACGCAATGATCCGCTCAGAGATCAGAGATCTGTTGTGTTTGTCATGTCAGCAAACGTCTCATGTCACTTCTGTTCATCAGGAACATGTGTGAATGTAAACAACACACATCTGCACATGTTCGACCACAGAACAGCCTCAGATGATCAGAGTTTTGCTCAAGAACCCGGTCATACAGACGTGATTTCAATCATGTTCTGTGACACTGTTATTGAGCTGAACTGATCTGAATAATCACTCTATTGTCTTCTGCAGAGCTGCTTTACAGCTAGGGTTGCAAAGTTTCCAGAAACCTTCCAGGATTTTTGGAAACTTTCCAAGTTTTTTGTGGAAATTTTCAGAAGCTTTTGGATAGTTTCTGGAAATTTATCTGAAATTTTCAGCCCCTTTGCAACCCTATTTACAGCTAAAAATTGATTTTGTCTCATATTTGATGAAGTTTGCATCACTGATTCTGCTATTTTCCTGTTCATTACTGTGAAGCTGCTTTGAAACGATCTGTACTGTATAAAGCTCTGTAGAAATAAAGCTGACTTGACTTGTTTGTTCTGTATGAAAAGCATCACATCATATAGGCTGTACCTCAATACTAGTTTTACTTGATCTCAGAGCTGCGTTCAACACTATAGATCATAAAATACTCTTAGATCGACTACAAAATTACACTGGTATTCAAGAACATGTGTTAAGGTGGTTTAGATCGTACCTATCAGACTGTCACCATTTTGTCTATTTAAATGGGGAAAAATCTAAGATAACGTCAGTAAATTATGGAGTGCCACAAGGTTCGGTGTTAGGCCCTCTGTTATTTTAAATATATATGCTGCCACTTGGGAATATTATAAGAAAATCCATAAACTTGGATCCATAAACATCACAAATAAATAAACTATTTTTAAAAATTCTCAAATGTGTGATGATTTTTGCTTTTAAAAAAACAGCTTCATTTTGCAGTATTACATTATATTCCAACATTCCATTTTCTGTAAGCGTTCTTCAAAATGATATGTATTGTAAAAAGTGCAATACAAAAAAATTTGAATGAGGATATTTATTGTATTTATAGATATAGTTTTTTTTTGACTGCTTGACCTATACACGTCTTTGTACGATCTCTATATTCTTAAATAAACGTCAGACAAGTAAAGATCCTTCCTCCTGTTGAGCTTTTCAGTTTAACCTCCATTTATTCAAGAGAAGAATTTATGAGTCTCTCCTGAGACGATCACATTTCAACCTCGAGCTGAGAGAAACACTACTGTATATACTCACATCTCAAGTGTGTGTGTGTGTGTGTGTGTGTGTTGATGTGGTTTACTTTCACATCTTTATTTCTGTTTCTATACAGTTCTGGTCCTCTGATCTAAATGGTCCAAGTGTTGTTCTCAGATCAAAACATCCATCAAACTGCATTAGATATGGAGTTATTCGTAAGAAGATGATCTGTCAGATCAGCTGCAGTGGATCTTCATAAACATTGTGAAATGCATTATATGAGAGGTTCGCAGATGGATTGTAACGACGGCTTGTGTTTCCTCCGTTCAGAAGAATGTGTGAACAGAAAGTGTAAACAGATCGAGTGACGTCTGAACTTGATCCAGAACTATTGAGATGGATGTTTAACACTGCGAGTGTGTTTCTAGAAGAGCTCGACCATTGACCTGGTTCTGCGCTGCAAAAAAATTATGTTCTTCCTCAGAATTTCTGTCTTGTTTTCCAGTACAAACAACTGAAGGAAAAGGACCTGAAGACTCGTGTCATGAAATCATATTTACTGTCTGAGCGGGAGCCGCATATGGAAAAACACAAGAGGAGATTTTATGTTCAGATACTCAAAGCAGATGTTCCTCACGTTTCCTTCTACATGGAAAACTGGACTCATCTGAGACAAACAATTAACAACCTCTATCACTGGATCACTGACAGCCTGCTGATGGCGGTTTGGAGTTTGTGTTACAGAATTCATTTATTTCTATAGCGCTTTATACAATACAGATTGTTTCAAAGCAGCTTCACAGAAATAAACAGGAAAATAACAGAATCAATGATGCAAACTTCATCAAATATGAGACAAATTCAAATTCGGCTGTAAAGCAGCTCTACAGAAGACAATAGAGTCATTAATCAGATCAAGTTTTGTTCTCATCTGATAGTGTCAGTGCAGTTAAATAGGTAATATTACTGTCTTTTAAACCCTTTAATATTTAATAACCCTTTCATTATTTAAAATCCTTTAATATTTACAGTCTTTTTTTAAGACAATGTGTTTCTGAGCAGACACAATGATGGAAACTAGATTGCATTTTCTGAAGGAAATATCAGCATTTGAAAGACTGAAAGAATAAACAAGAATAATGTTCAAGTTTTAGTTTTAAGCTGTAAATGAAATGCTTGCTTCGTGTCTAAGTTTTTAAGTCTATAGTTTTTCTCGTCCAGCAGGTGAAGCGATCAGTCACATTCAGAACAATTCCAACTCTGAATCTCACGAATGTTCCGTCAGAATCAAGTTTTCCCGAGTGCTCTCTGCCGACTGATGTTTTTCTGGTTTCTGTCATTACCTCACTGACTTCAGCCCGCTATCTCTGAGATTCACATCCAACATCTCAGTTTTTCCACTGGCTCGCTGATGGCCGAATACCTGCTCCGTGTGCCGCAGATTTCCATGTTCTGTGAAGCCAGATGCCTTCAGAATGCCGGAGATAATGGAGCTTCATCTAGAACAATAATCTCACAGAATTAAGAGGTTAAATTGACAATAATCTAACAGAATTAAAGAGTTAAATAGACAATAATCTCACAGAATTAAAGAGTTAAATAGACAATAATCTCACAGAATTAAAGAGTTAAATAGACAATAATCTCACAGAATTAAAGAGTTAAATAGACAATAATCTCACAGAATTAAGAGGTTAAATAGACAATAATCTCACAGAATTAAAAAGTTAAATAGACAATAATCTAACAGAATTAAAGAGTTAAATAGACAATAATCTCACAGAATTAAAGAGTTAAATAGACAATAATCTCACAGAATTAAAGAGTTAAATAGACAATAATCTCACAGAATTAAGAGGTTAAATAGACAATAATCTCACAGAATTAAAAAGTTAAATAGACAATAATCTAACAGAATTAAAGAGTTAAATAGACAATAATCTCACAGAATTAAAGAGTTAAATAGACAATAATCTCATAGAATTAAAAAGTTAAATAGACAATAATCTCACAGAATTAAGAGGTTAAATAGACAATAATCTCACAGAATTAAAGAGTTAAATAGACAATAATCGCACAGAATTAAAGAGTTAAATAGACAATAATCGCACAGAATTCAAGAGTTAAATAGACAATAATCGCACAGAATTAAAGAGTTAAATAGACAATAATCTCATAGAATTAAAAAGTTAAATAGACAATAATCTCATAGAATTAAGAGGTTAAATAGACAATAATCTCACAGAATTAAAGAGTTAAATAGACAATAATCTCACAGAATTAAAGAGTTAAATAGACAATAATCTCACAGAATTAAAGAGTTAAATAGACAATAATCTCATAGAATTAAAAAGTTAAATAGACAATAATCTCACAGAATTAAAGAGTTAAATAGGCAATAATCTCACAGAATTAAAGAGTTAAATAGACAATAATCGCACAGAATTAAAGAGTTAAATAGACAATAATCTCATAGAATTAAAAAGTTAAATAGACAATAATCTCATAGAATTAAGAGGTTAAATAGACAATAATCGCACAGAATTAAAGAGTTAAATAGACAATAATCTCACAGAATTAAAGAGTTAAATAGACAATAATCTCACAGAAATAAAGAGTTAAATAGACAATAATCTCAGAATTAAAGAGTTAAATAGACAATAATCTCACAGAATTAAAGAGTTAAATAGACAATAATCTCACAGAATTAAAGAGTTAAATAGACAATAATCTCACAGAATTAAAGAGTTAAATAGACAATAATCTCAGAATTAAAGAGTTAAATAGACAATAATCTCAGAATTAAAGAGTTAAATAGACAATAATCTCACAGAATTAAAGAGTTGAATAGACAATAATCTCACAGAATTAAAGAGTTAAATAGACAATAATCGCACAGAAATAAAGAGTTAAATAGACAATAATCTCAGAATTAAAGAGTTAAATAGACAATAATCTCAGAATTAAAGAGTTAAATAAACAATAATCTCACAGAATTAAAAAGTTGAATAGACAATAATCGCACAGAATTAAAGAGTTAAATAGACAATAATCTCAGAATTAAAGAGTTAAATAGACAATAATCTCACAGAATTAAAGAGTTGAATAGACAATAATCGCACAGAAATAAAGAGTTAAATAGACAATAATCTCAGAATTAAAGAGTTAAATAGACAATAATCTCACAGAATTAAAGAGTTAAATAGACAATAATTGCACAGAATTAAAGAGTTAAATAGACAATAATCTCACCGAATTAAAGAGTTAAATAGACAATAATCTCACAGAATTAAAGAGTTAAATAGACAATAATCTCAGAATTAAAGAGTTAAATAGACAATAATCTCACAGAATTAAAGAGTTGAATAGACAATAATCGCACAGAATTAAAGAGTTAAATAGACAATAATCTCAGAATTAAAGAGTTAAATAGACAATAATCTCACAGAATTAAAGAGTTGAATAGACAATAATCGCACAGAAATAAAGAGTTAAATAGACAATAATCTCACAGAATTAAAGAGTTGAATAGACAATAATCGCACAGAAATAAAGAGTTAAATAGACAATAATCTCAGAATTAAAGAGTTAAATAGACAATAATCTCACAGAATTAAAGAGTTGAATAGACAATAATCGCACAGAATTAAAGAGTTAAATAGACAATAATCGCACAGAATTAAAGAGTTAAATAGACAATAATCTCAGAATTAAGAGGTTAAACAGACAATAATCTTTACATCTGAATTCAATTTGTCTCATATGTGATGAAGTTTGCATCATTGATTCTGTTATTTTCCTGTTTATTTCTGTAAAGCTGCTTTGAACCAATCTGTGCTGTATAAAGCGCTATAGAAATAAAGATGACTTGACTGGACCATCACATCAGATGAGTATAACAACTTGTATAACAAATTTCACTCACAAACATGAGACTTTAAAGTAAATGGATTTTGTTCTGATACCAGTAGCAATATTCAAAAAACATTAGATGAACATCCAACTAAAACATTTCAGAAAAAACGCTCCATAAACGATGTATAAATAACATTTTTTGTGCTAACATTTTGAGAACATTATTAAAGACCAGATAACTCTGAACAAACGTTCTATTAACGTTCCTGGAAGAACGTTTGTTCCCTGTTCTCTGGCTTCATGTTTTGCCTTTTTGCAGACTCTGAACCAGCGATGCATTTCCCAGCCGTTGAGCTTTAACTGCCTCACCTCCCATATTTCTTCTGTCATCAGCACGCGTTACATACGTTTTTCACATCAACTCAAGCTTGTAAGCTTCACCACAGTCCTCCGCTCTATAGGCTGCAGGATTCCAGTGGCATCGCTGGACGCGCTCCGCTGCACGTGTGCGTCCGCCGCCGGCCCCCTGCACTGCATAATTACAACTGCATGTGCTCGTTCTCCACGGCCACGTACAGAGAGTGGATCTGACCCAGGTGATTATGTGAAACATTATTGCAAAACTCTCCATGCACGTACCAGCGGCTTCCTTCTGCTGAATCACTTACGACAGACACGCTGCACCTCACAGTCTTCTCGGGCGCATCAATCACGCTGCGCTTTTTCCGCTCTTGGCTGCACTGGGAATCAATGTCATGGTGTCTTTGAAGTGGGAATCCGCAAATGCTTGAGCAATATGAAAATCAAACACAATCACAAGCTGCTCTCATGTGTTTGTTGTGTTTACATTTAAGGTCTTGAAATGGATTTGAATGATATTGTGCAGTTCCACTTCCAGTAGATAGTTCAAGATCTCTGACAGATGTTTAAAATGCATCTGTAAACAACTTTTGTTCGTTTGTACATCAGAATATTTGGTAGGGAAGTGCATGCATGATTCCAGAAGAATTGGAGACTCAGTATTTCAACAGTCTTGTTTTCCAGCACAAATATCTAAACATCCTTAAATCATGATACATTTACTGGAGAAGCAAAATGACACAATAAGTCTTTTAATCTGTGAGTTTGTGCTTGAAACAAGAACAAATATCTGCCAATTGGGTCAGAAAAATAATCTTGTTTTCACTTTGAATTAAGTTGATTTTTCTGACCCCACAAAGCACAAACTCTCAGATAAAAAGACTTATTGTGTCATTTTGCATCTCCAGTAAATGTATCATGATTTAAGAATGTTTAGATATTTGTGATTGCTTTGAAAGGCGTTTTCATTATTTAATGACTGATTTTGTGTCCTCTGACATCTTTCAGTGAGCTCTCGGATCAGTCTTGGCTCTTTCCTCTCGTTTTCCATCCGAACTTCATCAGGAATGGCATTTTTGTTCATTGTTTAGCTGCATAGTTTATCAGGACTCACAAATGTTTTCTAATGGAAATACTGAGAGTCAAGTCAATCAGCTTTATTTCTACAGCACAATACAATACAGATTGCTCAAAGCAACTTCACAGTAATAAACAGAATCAATGTTGCAAACTTCATCAAATATGAGACAAACTCACATTCTGCTGTAAAGTGTCATTATTCAGATCAATTCAGTTCAAGTTTTGATTTCATCTGATAGTGGCAGAGCAGTTAAATCAATAATATTACAGAATATCAACTCAGAGCAAAAACAATCATTCATATGTGAAAAAGATTGTGTTGTATTTAATGCAAAGTGAGTGTTTCAGGAAGCCTGTGCTGCGGAGATGAAGCGGAGCCGGACTGACCTTTACACTGGATTCATGATCTCCAGCTGAAACTCCAAACACACGCCATCTCCAGGGAAGGTTTTGGAGGGAATGTGCGATGGAGGAATGCACAGACCTAAAGACCAGCTTTTCCCTGGGAATATAAATCAGTGTGGGATATTACTTTGAATGACAAACATGATATTTCACTGTAACTGGAAAGAAATAAAGTCTCCGTTGGTGGAGGTGAACGAGGTTAACAGAGATCAACGCCTCTGAAAAACTCAGAAATCTTCTCAGGTACAGCCACTTCAACATTACTCATCATCACATGATTATTTACAGAACGAATGAAATAAAGAGTGAATGAGCAGGATGAACAGCCCAGAATCCATCAGATCCACAGAAAACACTTACTGATGTCTGGGCTGTCGATTTCCCTCCAAAAATGATGTCACTTCCTGGAGGATGATGTCATTAAGGAACATGTTTCATTTGACCTATTGAAGAACAAAACATCATAAAGAAACATCTGGAAGCAATAAAATAAATATATAAATATACATATATAAATAAAAATAAATAAATAAATAAATAAATAAAAATGTGTATATATATATATATATATATATATATATATATATAGTAGTGAACAATTGAAGTGGATCAGAACCTTTCATCAAAGTTGTCCTAAAACCTTCTTCTTAAGACAACTTAGTTCCTAGGACAACTTTGCTGAACTTTTTTGATCCACTTCAAATGTTGACTACTGTATATACAGGTGCTGGTCATATAATTAGAATATCATCAAAAAGTTGATTTATTTCACTAATTCCATTCAAAAAGTGAAACTTGTATATTATATTCATTCATTACACACAGACTGATATATTTCAAATGTTTATTTCTTTTAATTTTGATGATTATAACTGACAACTAAGGAAAATCCCAAATTCAGTATCTCAGAAAATTAGAATATTGTGAAAAGGTTCAATATTGAAGACACCTGGTGCCACACTCTAATCAGCTAATTAACTCAAAACACCTGCAAAGGCCTTTAAAGGGTCTCTCAGTCTAGTTCTGTAGGCTACACAATCATGGGGAAGACTGCTGACTTGACAGTTGTCCAAAAGACGACCATTGACACCTTACACAAGGAGGGCAAGACACAAAAGGTCATTGCAAAAGAGGCTGGCTGTTCACAGAGCTCTGTGTCCAAGCACATTAATAGAGAGGTGAAGGGAAGGAAAAGATGTGGTAGAAAAAAGTGTACAAGCAATAGGGATAACCGCACCCTGGAGAGGATTGTGAAACAAAACCCATTCAAAAATGTGGGGGAGATTCACAAAGAGTGGACTGCAGCTGGAGTCAGTGCTTCAAGAACCACTACGCACAGACGTATGCAAGACATGGGTTTCAGCTGTCGCATTCCTTGTGTCAAGCCACTCTTGAACAACAGACAGCGTTAGAAGCGTCTCGCCTGGGCTAAAGACAAAAAGGACTGGACTGCTGCTGAGTGGTCCAAAGTTATGTTCTCTGATAAAAGTAAATTTTTGCATTTCCTTTGGAAATCAGGGTCCCAGAGTCTGGAGGAAGAGAGGAGAGGCACACAATCCACGTTGCTTGAGGTCCAGTGTAAAGTTTCCACAGTCAGTGATGGTTTGGGGTGCCATGTCATCTGCTGGTGTTGGTCCACTGTGTTTTCTGAGGTCCAAGGTCAACGCAGCCGTATACCAGGAAGTTTTAGAGCACTTCATGCTTCCTCCTGCTGACCAACTTTATGGAGATGCAGATTTCATTTTCCAACAGGACTTGGCACCTGCACACAGTGCCAAAGCTACCAGTACCTGGTTTAAGGACCATGGTATCCCTGTTCTTAATTGGCCAGCAAACTCGCCTGACCTTAGAAAATCTATGGGGTATTGTGAAGAGGAAGATGCGATATGCCAGACCCAACAATGCAGAAGAGCTGAAGGCCACTATCAGAGCAACCTGGGCTCTTATAACACCTGAGCAGTGCCACAGACTGATCGACTCCATGCCACGCCGCATTGCTGCAGTAATTCAGGCAAAAGGAGCCCCAACTAAGTATTGAGTGCTGTACATGCTCATACTTTTCATGTTCATACTTTTCAGTTGGCCAAGATTTCTAAAAATCCTTTCTTTGTATTGGTCTTAAGTAATATTCTAATTTTATGAGATACTGAATTTGGGATTTTCCTTAGTTGTCAGTTATAATCATCAAAATTAAAAGAAATAAACATTTGAAATATATCAGTCTGTGTGTAATGAATGAATATAATATACAAGTTTCACTTTTTGAATGGAATTAGTGAAATAAATCATCTTTTTGATGATATTCTAATTATATGACCAGCACCTGTATATAAAAGTCTTATTACATTATATATTAGTTTTCTTTTAGAATCAGCAATTGGGTTGTTTTAACCCAGTGTTTGGGTTGTTTTAAGCCAGCGATTGATTGGGTTGTTTTAATCCAGCATTTGGGATGTTTTAATCCAGCATTTGGGATGTTTTAATCCAGCGTTTGGGATGTTTTAATCCAGCGATTGATTGGGTTGTTTTAATCCAGCGATTGATTGGGTTGTTTTAATCCAGCATTTGGGATGTTTTAAGCCAGCGTTTGGGATGTTTTAATCCAGCGATTGATTGGGTTGTTTTATTCCAGCATTTGGGATGTTTTAAGCCAGCGTTTGGGATGTTTTAACCCAGCGATTGATGATGTTGATTAGCCATTCAGTCATATCTGACTCTTGGCGATCCGATGGTCCAGCTCTCACCATACTTTCCGGTCTTCTGCTTTCTTTTTCAGCTGTTCTATGCCTAAGCCAATGTCACTTTTGATGGTGTCGAGCCAACGTGTTTTTTGGCAGCCTCTTCGCCTTTTTCCGCTAACCACGCCGAGCATCATTGTGTTTTCTAGTGAAATCGTTCGCATCACATGGCCAAAATAGGTGAGCCGCAGTTCGGTAAACATCTCTGGTTTGATGTGCTCCAGGACCTCTCTGTTGGAAACCCTCGCTGTCCATGGTATCCTTAGGAGCCTTCTCCAACACCATAATTCAAAGGCGTCAATCCTACTACGGTCAGTTTTTCAGCTTTCGCATCCATATATTGATATGGGAAATACAATTACCTGGACTAACCTGCATTTGGTTGTGAGATTGAGGTCTTTGCTTCTCCAGATTTGGTGCATGCTTAGCATTGCATTTCGTCCTAATGAAATTCTGTGCTTTATTTCAGGTGTGCAGTTGCCGGTTTGGTCAATCACAGATCCTAAAAAGTCCTTAACGCATTCAATTTCCTCTCCAGTGATGGTTAGTTTAGTTGCTCCGGATTCAGCTGTTGACATAATTTTTGTCTTTTTGATGTTCAGGTGGAGTCCCATCTTTTCACTTTCCTTTTGAATTGTTATTATGAGGTGTTTCAGGCCATCCTCAATTTCTGCTAATAAAGTTGTATCATCAGCGATTGGGTTAAATGTTTGCCCAACCTGCTGGGTGGTTTTATTTAGCCCAACTATTGTTTAAAATGACTATTTATAAAAATGTTTAATAAATGAACATGTATTAATAAGTTTAATAAATAATAATTAAACAATAGATATTTATTAAATTGCTTATTAATAAATGTTCACCTTTTGATTATTATTGTTGCCTCTAGTAATTATGTGTCTGATTTTTAATTTCCAACCTATTTTGGGTTCATTTAAAGCCAGACATTTAGTAATTTTTAAACAATAGTTGGGTTGAATAAAACTGCCCAGCATTTTGGGCAAACATTTAACCCAACCGCTGGGTTTGTCCATTTTCAACCCAACATGAGTTGTTTTTAGAGTGTATTAAGACATGATGAAGGCATGAACATGTACTGTAGAAGGACTGACCTATCACAGAAGAAACATTCATTTATTATGTCCTGAACTCAATTAATGTGCAAAATAAGTTGTTGTTTAATGAATCACCGCAGAGACTTTATTGGTTCGGTAAAGCAGCGGTCAGTAAAGTGTGATTAGTAAAGACTACAGAACTTCTATTTGTAGAACAAAGCTTTACCGTAGTAATTCAGTCACAGTTTCCAGCGCTCTGATTATTAATAGCTACACATGATTTAACGTTAATGAGCGATGCTCTGATTACTGGTAGGAATATTTCAGATTGAGAAACAGCGAATGCTGGCGAATGATCAACAGATACGGCTGGTTTAAGAGTGAAAGTGAACTGAAGCCAGTGGAACTATCATGTCAGGACTTGATGGAAAACAGATGTGTTTGGCTCACTTGTTTTCAGTTTGTGCTCTCGGAAAAACGTCTGAGCCGCTCGATTATGAAAACTAGAGAATGTAGGATTTGGAAATCTCCTCTTCCGTTTGTTGATTGAATATAAAGCGATTTGTGTGGCACTCCAAATCAAAGTTCAGCACCGTGATTTTCCAAACGCACTCTAGATTAAGAGAGTGTGTGAAATTATTTATGGAATCAATATCGGTGGGTCAGAGCAGGTCATGTAACACTTCTCGGCAGCCAAATACTTCTTTCTTAGCAACAGTGTTTGTTTAATGGTCATAATGTGTGTTTTAAAACAACATAATTGAAGTTATTGGCAACGTTTGGCTTGAGGAATCTCCATAAAACAGTAAAAGTCTGTTATGTGAAACTCCTGTCACACGCTGCGATTGTTTTAAGCACCATCACATGAGCGTAATGAATTGTGTTTTATTCAAGTCTCGCAGGATAGGGTTATTAACCAGTTTTATAATGGTAAATTAATTAACCAACAAAATAAAATTAATTGAATGTAGCCTACCTAAATTAAATTATGACGTAAGAAGACTTAGTTTGAAAAAGCTATATATATCATATATTCATTTGACCTAATCCAACTAAAATTACTTATTTAAAAAAAAAAAAAAAAGATTAAAGTGGACCTATAATGCCCCTTTCACAAGATGTAATATAAGTCTCTGGTGTCTCCAGAATGTGTCTGTGAAGTTTCAGCTCAAAATCCCCCACAGATCATTTATTATAGCTTGTCAAATTTGCCCCTATTTGGGTGTGAGCAAAAACACGCCGTTTTTGTGTGTGTCCCTTTAAATGCAAATGAGCTGCTGCTCCCGCCCCCTTTCCAGAAGAGGCGGAGCTTTAACAGCTCGCGCTTCGGTCGCTCAACAACAACAAAGCTGGAGAATCTCACGCAGCCAAAATGAGGATTGTCAGTAACGGTGTTCAGCCTTACATTGTTCAAACCGGAGTCGACACTGATGGAGAGACTCAGGAAGAAGTTACAACTTTTAGACGTTTCTGAATGGTTAGTGGATAAATTTATGTAGTTGCTGTGGAGTTGATTCAACTCATCGACTACCATGTGCCGTCATGTTAATCTTTAGTGTTGAATTGACCCTCGTTTGTGAAGCAGTCCGGCGTAAAATGACGGCATGTCAACAACACTCTACTACAACAACTCTTCCTCTTCTCTAAAGCAGCCCAACATTTATTGTGTGTTCTCGGGGGCGGGGTTTATGTAAATTTAGGGTTAGTGATGTCACCAACCCAGGAAGAAGCTTGTTGTAGTTCCTACCGGCCATTTGTTGTAGTCCTTAAATAGAGAATTCTTTAAATGAAAATATCTCTCTTTGCATTGAACTTTGAGCGTTGTAACTTTGCAGATGATGTTTATGCTCAAACAGCAACATTACACACTAACTAAAGTTAAAAAAGTCAAATCATTAATCAACCACCCCTTTAAATTGTGTGTAAAAGGTTTCTTAAATTAAATTCATTGAGAGCATGTTCAAACCTTTAAACCACAGAACTAGACTTCAGTCTAATGGAGCAGCAGTGCTCAGACTATAAGCACTTGTTTAGTTAATGACTATAATAAAGCTGGTTTTTGTTTGCTGCTTTGTTTTTCCTGATGTTGTCATGGTGTTTAGCGTCTGCAATATGAGGCTGATCTCTTAGAAACAAACCTAAACAGTCCTTCTGCTCTGATGTTGCAATCGTTCATTCAGTAAACTTCTTCACCCCAGAATTTGTTTCCAGCTAAAAAGGATTCGACACAATACTGACATCTTAAAGCTGTCAAAACAGCAGCCTAAGATAATATTATGCATTCCGTCCAGGTCAATAGTGGCGTTGAGTTTCAGCTGTAAACCGTCTTAATGTGTTTCTGGGGAATATGTCACTTAATACACCTGGAGAAATATTTCCGTCTGAATTATTCCACCGGATTCTGCTGAAAGACATCATACTTGTGCTTCTTAAGGGATATTCTTGATCTCACACCACAAAGACATAATAAAACTACCAGAGACATTAGAGATGATGAGTTATATACAGGGGAGAAAAATCACAGAAGTGATTTATGATCATAACCTGTTAACTGTCAGTGTCACTTAGTGTCCATTTTTAATCTCATGTGAGTGTCTCCTCTTGAGTTTCAGAAGAGATCTGCATTCTCATCAGGTTTCTCATCAAACTCTAACACTGAATCAAGTGATCACAATTATGTGACTCATTTGAGTCTGTTTTTATGTTTTTTGTAAGGAATTCGAGGATAGATCTGGACATATCCACTCATACAGGAGCACAGACTGAAGTCTGAATCTAATGCGCTGTTAAAGACTCACAGTCATGAGAACAGAATGTAAACTCAACCACAGACTCACTATACATTTGATTAAACACACAGCAGTGACACATCATCTTCAGTATGAGATGGTGCTGGAGATCACGCCGACCACAAAGAATGTAAACACAACGTGACACAGCGGTTTTTATGAACACATTGATGCATGACAATGAGAGACGAGCACAGATGCACGAAACACGCTGCTTTAATGAGAACATTCCTTCAATGTGTTCAAAGCTTCAGTTAATCCTGTCAACCCTCATGATGAAGGGCATCTCAGGAACTGCCTCTCAGGTAGGTCCTTCAGGGGTGAGGTCTTTAAGTCGCAACATCTAGCTACTGGAGTGCCTCAGGGCTCAGTGCTGGGACCGCTTCTCTTCTCCATCTACATGACATCATTAGAATCTCTCTTTCAGGAACATGGTTTTTCCTATCACTGCTATGCTAATGACACACAACTCTACCTCTCATTCCAGCCAGATGATCCGACCGTTGCTGCTCGCATCTCAGCCTGCCTGACAGAGCTTTCTTGCTGGATGAAGGACCACCACCTTCAACTCAACCTTGCAAAGAGAGAACTGTTTGTGGTCTCAGCCACCCCAATACTTCATCACAACTTCTCCACTCAACAAGGTTCATCAACCATAACTCCTTTCAGGACAGCCAGGAATCTTGGAGTTGTGACTGATGACCCAGTTAACCGCCAGATCGTCCCGTCAACTCTCATGACGAAGAGCATCTCAGGAACTGCACTCCAGTGGTTCAAGTCTTTCCTCTCAGGTAGGTCCTTCAGGGTGTCGTGGAGGGGTGAGGTGTCTAAGTCACAACATCTTGCTACTGGGGTACCTCAGGGCTCGGTGCTTGGACCGCTTCTCTTCTCCATCTACACGTCATCACTAGGATCTGTTGTTCAGAAACATGGTTTTTCCTATCACTGCTATGCTGATGACACACAACTCTACCTCTCATTCCCGCCAGACATTTCATGCTGGATGAAGGACCACCACCTTTAACTCAACCTCGCAAAGACAGAACTGTTTGTGGTCTCAGCCAACCCAATACTTCATCACAACTTCTCCATTCAACAAGGTTCATCAACCATAACTCCTTTCAAGACAGTCAGGAACCTTGGAGTTGTGATCGATGACCCAGTTAACCGCCAGATCGTCCCGTCAACCCTCATGACGAAGAGCATCTCAGGAACTGCACTCCAGTGGTTCAAGTCTTACCTCTCAGGTAGGTCCTTCAGGGTGTCGTGGAGGGGTGAGGTGTCTAAGTCACAACATCTTGCTACTGGGGTACCTCAGGGCTCGGTGCTTGGACCGCTTCTCTTCTCCATCTACATGTCATCACTAGGATCTGTCGTTCAGAAACATGGTTTTTATCAGTGCTATGCTGATGACACACAACTGTACCTCTCATTCCAGCATCTCAGCCTGCCTGACAGACATTTCTTGCTGGATGGAGGACCACCACCTTGCAAAGACAGAACTGCCACTGACTCTGCACCCCTATACCTAAACTCTCTACTTCAGACCTATGTGTCCTCCAGAAGCTTGTGTTCTGCCTTGTGGTGCCATCATCCCAAATAGGCATAAAATCACTTTCACTGACCTTTACCTGGACTGTTCCCGCTGGATGAATGACCTGCCTAACTCAACCCGACCATTTTCAAGAAACGGCTTAAGATGCATCTTTTTTGACAACACTTGACCAAAACAATTTTATATCAAGTAAAATAAAATAAATAAATATCAATCAACTTAGACCAAACTTTTCTGAATTACTGAAGATAAATGGTGTTGGCATAATGGATTAAAAGTACCTGTATAAATTAATTTACAAATGTAAATGTAACTGCAGGTTTTTCTTAAAAAGAATCAGTAACTCTATAGTAGTTTAGTCTGTGAGAAAAGGTAAAGTAATGAGTAATTAAACACACACACACACACACACACACACACACAGGTATAAACTCCTGCCAAACGTTTGTAAGTCTCCAGGTGGATTCCAGCTGAATGACTGAATGATTCGATCTCATAATGGAATAAATGTTCACAGACTTCAGCGATTGTGAAACACTCTTCAGTCTCAGTGGACAGCAGCAGAAAAGCTCTTTTAGACATAAATCTCAACTTTAAAATGAAGAGGAGACATCATCTGATGGGAGCAGAAACTGCTGACACATCACATCCTCTCACACACACTGATCAAATGAATCAAACGAATCAGCATGTGTACATATGTGATGAGAAAGTGTCAGTAAACCAGAGTTATTATTATAGTTAACAAAAAATTATTAAAAAATGTTTCTTGAATTAAAATAAACATTTAAATATATATATATATATATATATATATATATATATATTTTTTTTTTTTTTTTTTTCGGTAACACTTTATTTTAGGGTCTTTTAACTAGTTGCTTATTAGCATGCCTATTACTAGAATATCGGCTATTTATTAGTACTTATTAAGCACATATTAATGCCTTATTCTGCATGACCTTATTCTACATTCTTAATCCTACCCAAACCTAAACTTAACAACTACCTTACTAACTATTAATTAGCAGTAAATTAGGAGTTTATTGAGGGAAAAGTTGTAGTTAATAGTTTATATGTGTTCCCTATACTAAAGTGTTACCAAACAAACATTTATAAAAATATAGAAACAATATTTTATCTGCAGAATCACTAACACATGCTTCACATTTACATGCTACTATAATGGTGCACAGAAAATCCTAACTACGTCATTTACAAGGGTCGGAATAAAATACATTAATGTTTTACTGCATTTTTATAGAATTAATTGTACAAAATGAATACTTTAAATTGACAGTTATTATATATAAACACTGGAAAGTCCCTGTGTTTCTAAACATGGTGTTCATTATTTATCAATGAGTTTCTGTCTTCCACATCATATATATATATATATACACACACACACACTCCTCATCAGTTTCTCTTCTTCTTGAGTAGATGACAGATATCTGTTAACCTGGTTAGCAGATCAACTTCAAACAAGAGAACGCTCTCTCTCTCTCTTTCTTTCTCTCGATCGACCTGACAGAATAAATGATATTGTGCAGGATCTTCTTTATATTCCAGATCTGTTTCTGATATTCTCCACCCAACGCTACTGGGGTAAACTAGTCTAGATGTGTTTACTAATAAATCAGTCAATTACATAATCATGAGCAGCTCTGATATTAATGTCGTGTCAGAATAACTGTCTGCATGTGTGTTTTTCCACAGCTAATTAAAGCCATGAATTTGTTGGTTTATGTCTTGCTCTTCTTAACGTTACTGGAAGAATGTTTGTTCATAACTTTGAGATAACGTTCACTGTTAGTAACACATCAGCGACCCACACACGTGGGACTGTCATTCCACTGCGGGACAAACCTCCGCTTGTTCCTGCGGCCGGGAACAGCTTTAAATCAGCTAAGAGGATTCTTGTCAAACCCAAGCTCAGGTTCAGATTTCCCCTCAGTCCGGCTGTTTATGTAATCGATTGTTCTTCACAGTTTGTCACTTGATTCTCCAGCACTGAGTCACAGGAGTCCGGCATGCGGATGTTTGTCCATATAAGGACTTCAGATCCAGCAGACGAGCGCCGGAAACTTCCCAAACCACAGAGAGTAACTCTATCTAGACCCTTCAAATAATTCTGTGTGGGACTCAAACATCTACACAATCCTGTGATCCGTTTGATTCACTGCACTTATGAGACCAAATCAACTGTGATCAACTCAGAGGCTTCAGATGTAAAAGTGCCCTTAATAGAGACTCAGCAGAACTACTTCAGCTAGTTTACATGTTCACATGCTTCTTTTCTGCATTTTTCCTGTGCACAATGAATACTGTTCACAATGAATACTGCTCTAATAACTAATTATAACTATTGTACTTTTATGCATTTTTCAGATGCTTTTATTCAAAGCGACTTGCATTGCATTCAAGGAATTCATGTGGTCAGTTCATGCATTCCCTGGGAATCGAACCCGTGGCCTTGTGTTACAATAGTGCAATGATCTGCTGTTTGAGCTACAGGAAAGCTGTGGTTTTATTTACATTAACATTAACATGAATTAACAACAAAGAGCAGCTTTAAACGGTTGTAATTCATCAATGCTTTGGAGTACAGATCTAAGGTTGGTCTCTTTTTAAGGACACTCAGATTATTGCAAAAATGAAAGTGTAAAAAGTTGTAGAAGTTTACTGTAAAGCAAATGTACTGAAATAAAATGTTTTATTTTATACAAAATATTCTGGTCTGTAAAATTGCTAGAAAATCAGCCATATGTCTAACCAAGTTGTGTCCAAATTTGAAGTTAATATCACAAAAATTGAAAGTTTTAAAGTAGTGTTCCCATTGTAAACGCAATGTCTGATTTCAAAGGATGAATTTTGAGTGTTTTGAGTAAGTTTTCAAATGATACCTAAATGATAATCACTAATATGGGATAGGGAAAAGGGTGATAAAAAAGCACACCAAGTGACACTGACATTTGAAATTGGAAAAAAGTTACGTTGAAATTGAAAAGCATATGTTGCCATGAGTTTTTACAGTGTTCACCACATATAAAATCAAGTCACACCATTAATTTCATCATTGGATATCTTGTTTTATGTCAAAAAAGTAAAAAAAAAATCACTCAAGCTTATTTAGCTAAAAAAAAAAAAAAAACCCTGAGAAACATAAACTCAAAATGAATGAGGTCTACAATCAATCAGCAGAAATATATTAAGGTGAGGCAGAATGAGGCAGAATTGAGATTTTTTCAGAACTGTTCAGAAGTTATAAGCACCAAAACCAAAAAAAAAAAAAAAAAACCCTCAATTTTTCATATCTCCTGACCACTAGGTGGCACTGTGCCAAAACTGTACAGGTAACCTCAGGTCATGGTTGTCATAACACACACCAAGTTTGGGCAGAATAGGCTAAAGGTTTGCAGTGATATAGCCTCACATCCATTTTGGCGTGTTGTTTGTAGAATTTGTTCTCATTTTAATTGAAAACCGTTTGACGAATTGATGTTTTTTTTCTGTCCGCAAGGTCTGAGGATGATCGGATTCAATTTTCGTGATAATCAGAGCAACGGTCTTGGAGGAGTTCGATAAAGTGTGTTTTTAAAGAAAATCAAAATGACGGAGAGGAAGTTCGGATGACTGTGGTAAATTGATATCTATGTTCAATCAAAAGCTATTAGCATTTTTTGAAATTTCATTATAATTCTCGACCATAAGGTGGCGCAGCCCTGAAACTATATGAATACCTTCAGGGCATGGTGCCGATGACACTTTATCATGCGTTCATAAAATATAGCATTTTACGGCAAAATTTAAAATGGCTGATATGGGAAAATTGGATATTGTTTGACTTGGCATGCTATACCAATTCTAAAGAGACCAATTTTGTGATTTTTGTGAAGACCACTAGGTGGAACTGTGCTGAAACTGTGCAGGTAGCCTCAGGTCATGGTTATCATAACACACACCAAGTTTGTTCGCATGTTTGTCAAGAACGGTTTGATGAATCAACTTGATTTCCATGTTTTTCTGTTGCCATTGTCTTAAGAAGACCTGAGCCAATTCTGGTGAAAATCAGACAAACCGTCTAGGACGAGTAGGTTTTTCAGAAAATTCAAAATGGCGGAAAACTTTGAGTTAGAGACTCCAAAATTGCTATGGTTAATGCTTGGACTGTCCTCTATCTGTGAGCCAAATTTCACAACTATGGGCTGCCACAGACTTCAAGAGCGGAAGAAGTTTGCGTGGCCCCTAAACACAAAACCTGTGCTAACTGAAAGAAAACAAGTTGACAAAAAGATTGAATCCAATATTTGATTATAATACATTACAATAAGAGATTTACCAGCAATTTAAAAGGCGGGTCATTTTTGACCCGGAACACCAAATTAGGTAAAGGATCTCCAGCACAGCACAAGTAAACACTTAATTTTGTTATAAAACTAAACTAATTTTAGGACTCATGAGTCACACTGAAGTGAAGCTGGTGAAAAACAGCTCAAATAAACACTCTTCACATCCATTTCACCCTGAGATCATGATATTGAGGAAAAGGCCACATTAAACATGCATGAACACATTTGGAGATGGTCGAAAAGCAAGCGCTTGTGTAACAGCACATCTGTCACCATGGAAACAGCACAACATCAGCACAACAAGCGCTCGTCTACCGTAAACGTCCTCCGCAGATTTGATTATTTCATGTGTTTTCCATCTTTCTTTGAGCGACAGTGGCTGTTGCGCGGTGCACGTTTAGAGATAAAGATGCTGGGAGTGAATGTGACACAAGCAGCTGCTTCATCTCACTGGCTGTAATCTCCCAGAATTCCTTCACTCCGACGCAACAGCTTCCGGCTCTTCCTTTCATGGGCATGACAGCGAGCGGAAACGGATTTTAAGAGCTGTGAAATTTGTTTAGTCGTGTCTTTGAGCATTTGGGTGGTGTACTGTGGTATTTGACTGACACAATGCAGTGCGATCACACCGGACTGAGACACATATTCATTTTTCTACACACATATGCATGTTTGCAATCACACACAAACACTTTACATCTGCTGCTCTGGTAATTTGTTCAAGCTCAAGCACAAGTAAATCAGTATAGAAATATTAAGACATTATTTTTCCTTTATACCAGTCTATGACATGAATGAATTCAACTTGAACTGTTCAAAGTACAGATAATGTCATAATATATTACAAGCGGACCGAAAACCCTAAAAAAAAGTTTGTTGGTTCCAAACGAACTCTGTTGCGCTTCAACTGAAATATGAACAGACCAAAGACATCTGAAGGAACAGTAAACAGGATGTGGTGACCCTAAAAAGGACCGAATGCTCAAGCACACCTGCGCTGTGTCCCAAATCAAATACTTCTCTACTATACAGTATGCGAAAAACAGTACGCCAAAAGAGTAGTATGTCCGAATTCATAGTAAAAACAGTAGGTGAAAGTCCCCGTATGATCTGCTACTTCCTCTGAGATTCTGGAGTGTGCATTCGATGGACACTTTACTATCCCATGAGGCCACAGGACAGGATTTATGAATGCCGGTGAAGCGATGCAACTGACGCCTGTAGGTCACGTGATAATGACAACGTGGCGGATGTAGAACGTCTGGATTTCATTCATACTATATAGAACATACTTTTTTAATGGTCGTCTGAACCGCGTCTCCTCGCAGCAGATCTTCGTTTGAGTTCCTGATGCTGTTTTACTCCTTTACACATTTTCTCAGCTGGTAACAATACTATCATATCTTTGCACAAACAATGAGTGCATTTAGTAAGATCTGTCACAAAATATATGTCATAAAAGCCTTTTTTTTTATATATATATCTCACATTGCTCATGGCAGAAGTTGAAGATTTCTCAACTTTTCAAGCGCCAACGCAGGCGTCAGCCAATCAGATCACAGAAGCTAGCCAATTGCGTTCATGCAACACCAGAAGGTAATGTGATTGGCTGTTGTACTATGACGGTTGCGTCTGCTCAAGCTTTAGACACGCCCTCCGTCAAGCGTTGACACCGACACCACGTGTGAATGCAGCGTAAGCGAATAAGGGCTAAATGTGTCTTTTTTGGTCCGGACCAAAAGAACCAAGAGAGGTTCCAGGTGTGAACACAGCCTGAGTTTATGTTGAACTACTAAAACTAAATGAACTAAAACTAAAAAAAGAAAACTATGTAAACATACTTAAAAACTAATAAAAATGACAAAAAACAAAAAAAAAATTTTTGAAACTGAAATAAAAATGAATTAATGCTATATACTGTACACTATGTTGCCAAAAGTATTGGGACACCCCTCCAAATCACTGAATTCAGGTGTTCCAATCACTTCCATGGCCACAGGTGTATAAAATCAAGCACCTAGGCATGCAGACTGCTTCTACAAACATTTGTGAAGGAATGGGTCACTCTCAGGAGCTCAGTGAATTCAAGCTTGGTAGCGTGATAGGTTGCCACCTGTGCAATAAGTCCATTCGTGAAATTTCCTCACTACTAAATATTCCACGGTCAACTGTTAGTGGTATTATAACAAAGTGGAAGCAATTGGGAACAACAGCAACTCAGCCACGAAGTGGTAGGCCACATAAAATCACAGAGCGGGGTCAGCGCATGCTGAGGCACACAGTGCGCAGAAGTCGCCAACTTTCTGCAGAGTCAATATCTACAGACCTCCAAACTTCGTGTGGCCTTCAGATTAGCTCAAGAACAGTGCGTAGAGAGCTTCATGGAATGGGTTTCCATGGCCGAGCAGCTGCATCCAAGCCTTACATCACCAAGTGCAATGCAAAGCGTCGGATGCAGCGGTGTAAAGCACGCCGCCACTGGACTCTAGAGCAGTGGAGACGTGTTCTCTGGAGTGACCAATCACGCTTCTCTGTCTGGCAATCCGATGGACGAGTCTGGGTTTGCCAGGAGAACGGTACTTGCCTGACTGCATTGTGCCAAGTGTAAAGTTTGGTGGAGAGGGATTATGGTGTGGGGTTGTTTTTCAGGGGTTGGGCTTGACCCTTAGTTCCAGTGAAAGGAACTCTTAATGCTTCAGCATACCAAGACGTTTTGGACAATTTCATGCTCCCAACTTTGTGGGAACAGTTTGGGGATGGCCCCTTCCTGTTCCAACATGACTGCGCACCAGTGCACAAAGCAAGGTCCATAAAGACATGGATGAGCGAGTTTGGTGTGGAGGAACTTGGCTGGCCTGCACAGAGTCCTGACCTCAACCCGATAGAACACCTTTGGGATGAATTAGAGCAAAGACTGCGAGCCAGGCCTTCTCGTCCAACATCACTGCCTGACCTCACAAATGTGCTTCTAGAAGAAAATTCCCATAAACACACTCCTAAACCTTGTGGAAAGCCTTCCCAGAAGAGTTGAGGCTGTTATAGCTGCAAAGGGTGGACCAACTCCATATTAAACGGATTAAGAATGGGATGTCATTAAAGTTCATGTGCACGTAAAGGCAGGCGTCCCAAAACTTTTGGCAATATAGTGTATATGGCTAAATATTAAAAAAAAAAAAAAAAAAAAAAAAAAAAAATCAACTAATACAAATGACAAAAGCACATGAAATTACTAAAAAAAAAATAAAATTTAAATTAAAAAAAATAAAATTTATTGAACATTTAATTAAAATTAAAATTGCAAATTAAGCAAATTCAAAATATTAATAAACACTATAACAGCAAATAAATAATACTAAAACTCGAACTCATCTGCTTGAGTTGTGGGGAACAAAAGCACCCACAGCAAACACATGCTCGTCTGACAGAAGAAGATCTGAATGAAAGCAGACTGAGTTACATAATGTTTCTCTGTGACAGATTCACTGCAGTTTGCTTTCTGAAATCATCAAAATAATAGAAAACAGCTTCTGGTTTGACAGAGAGCTGATGGTCTGAAGGAGATGGGCTGATGGAGGAAACTGATGGGCATTTCTGGAATAGTTCTTCTGTTCTGACTCTTGCCATACCGGAGAGATTCAGATGACACTAGACATCTTACTAGGCTCTCAGCTTTCAAATTCTGTCAGTTTTATCATGATAAATGTGTTTTCGTGGCTCTTTAATGTGTGATGTAGCGCACATGAACCGATCATCTCTTCCTCTTTACTACTAGTTACAGCACCAAATAAACATGAATGAACATCAGAAGGAATCTTGAAAGATTCAGAACAACTTACTGAAATAAATCATGTCTCATGTAATCGATCGATCAGTGTTTCAACCGCAGAAAGACGTCAATACCTAGACACCTGATATATATCCAAATGTAACTGATATTGAATCAAAAGCTTGTGAATCAGAATTAAAATGATTCGTGTCAGTACTCAAAGTGAAGCGGATGAAGGTACCTGACACAGGCTGCAGTGACTCTACTGAGACAGAAGATGAAGATCTTGAGGGATTTTTGTCAGATCCCAAGCTTCACGGCAGAGCGGCTCATGATCTGTGGATCTCTGAGCTCCTGTCAAAAGTGATGAGATCTTTTTACTCATTCAAGATCTTTAAACGCAGACAATCAGCTGGACCTTTACACCTGAGCCGCGAGCAGATGCTCGTCTCAGAGGAAAGGTCTAATCTCACCATTGTGACCACCGGCGTGTTGTTTTTGGGCGGTGAATATCAGATGTTCTGGAGAGCGTTTCATCCCAATCCCTGCGTGACTCACAGGAAACCAGTGCAGATAAACGCCAGACGACCAGATGGGAAAAAAACCTCTGCAGAGACTCTCACTCAGGGTTATTATCATCATGTACTAGAATTAAAAGCTTGAAATAAAATAAACGTTAATTGAAATCAAATAAAATGTCAAAAAAAAAAAAAAACTTGTTTTATTTCAGCTAGTTTCCAAGGCAGGATTTCTTATTTTTGTTTAGTTTAACTTGAAATACTAAAATAACTGAAATAAAATTTAATAAAAAATATTTAGACAGAGACAAAATAATAATAAAAATGAGAAATACATAAAACTAAAACTTTAACTAAAATGAAAAAGGAAAATATAAGAATAAAAATTCAAAATATTAATAAAAACTATAATAGTATATCAATGAAAAAATATAGACGTTACAAAATAATTATTAAAAACAAAAAAAAAACAACAAAATGACCAAAACTTTAACTAAAACTAAAATAAAATGATTAATACCTAATTACAAATATTAATAAGGACTGTAATAGTATATCAATGAAAAATACAGTATATAGACATGTTTAAAAATAATAAAAACAACAAAAAAACAACAAATTTAACTAAAATTAAAAAGGAAAATTTAAAAATAAAACTCCTTCGAAATATTAATAAAAACTATAATAGTATATTAGTGATACTAAATCAACACTGCAGTTTAGATTGTTTCCGTCCACATCTGAAAGTATCAGAATCACATCATTACTGTAATCAATCAATCAATCAATCAATCAATCAAACAATCAAAAGTATTTCTGTCTTGTTTTCCAGCACAAATATCTGAACATTCTTAAATCAAGACACATTTACTGGAGAAGAGAAATGACTGAAGATATTAAAGTCTTATTTTCTGAAAAAAAAAAGTCAAAATGAAGTGAGTTTGTGCTGAAAACAAAAAAACAAGTGGGGTCAGAAAAATAAACTTGTTTTCACTTTGAATTAAGTTAATTTTTCTGACCCCACTGGTGGATATTTTTTTCTTGTTTTAAGCACAAGCTCTTTCAATTGTGATATTTTTTCATAAAACAAGACTTGTTATCTTCATTTATTTTGCTTCTCCAGTAAATGTATCTTGATTTTAGAATGTTTAGATATTTGTGCTGGAAAACAAGACAGAAATACTGAGGAAGGCGGTCATTTTTTGCAGTGTCATTTCACCAATATGCCACAAAACTGCTGTTTTCATTGAAATTCATATTCCACACACGTTTTCCACGCAGTGAAGATGTAAACACACACGTCAGCAGCAGCACATACTGTGGTGGTTTACCTTTCCCAGCATGCCTGTGTGTCTACGGCAGGAACGTTTCAGAAGTGAAAACACAGAAGAAGAATCGCCACAAAACATCAGCTGGTTAGGAACATCTAGAGAAGAAAACTTCTGAGGAATGAGTTTCATTTTCATCTAATGATGGAGAAACACAAACCACCAGAAGTGCGTCTCTCCCTCGGGAATGTTTTGAGTGAGAGAACGTGGTGAAACACACACAAACACACTTCACGTCTCGCTACAGTTGCCATATGTTTCCTCAAGCTCGAGATGTTTGTTTTTTTGAGGACACTCACTTCATCTGCTGCTCCTCGTCCTTAACTCTTTCACGCATAGAGGTCACTACAGTGGACAGCTATTTGAAAAGCATTTTCTTGCATATGCATGGGTTTTGAAGGCACATCAACCTCTACAGTGGACCCTAGTGTATCATCCTATACATTGCCACCACGTGGCAAGCTGATTTTTTCCTCACTCCAAACCAGTTGCTCTGGAATATCCATCCATTCCTTCTATCCTAGGAGACTCTTGCAGATAAAAAAATGTTGTTTTCAAGCAATATCAAGCAATATCTAATGAGTCATATCACAGCTGAATTTTCCAAGTATTGTTCCAAGATTGGGAGGAAATTCTGATTAATCATCTGTCCACTAAATTGGACATCATGCATCAATAGCTATATTTCAGCTACAATTCATACTATTACTCTGACTGTTGTTTTTGAAAATACTTCATCTGCAGTAACTTTTTTGACAGTAAATAAATCTATTTGTTATTAGAATGTAATTTGCATTAACATCAAAAAAGTAATGTGAGTACATACGTAATGTACAAACTTGTAATGCGTTACTTTACTCGTTACATCAAAAAGTAATCTGATTACGTAATGCACGTTACTTGTAATGCGTTGCTTTACTCGTAACATCAAAAAGTAATCTGATTACATAATGCACGTTACTTGTAATGCGTTGCTTTACTCGTAACATCAAAAAAGCAATCTGATTACGTAATGCACGTTACTTGTAATGCGTTGCTTTACTCGTTACATCAAAAAGTAAACTGATTAAGTAATGCACGTTACTTGTAATGCGTTACTCGTAACATTTGGTCATTATTTACTCTCTCGTTCCAAACACATACGCTGTTAGTAAAGACGTTTTAAAAACTATTTTTTAAATTACATATTTTGTTACAATTTCACTTCTATATATGTTATGAAAGAAAATGCTATTGATCTTATTGTGAACAATTCATCTGTGCATTCGTTTAACTTCTTTCAGTTTATTTGAACTTCAGCCCTTCAGAAATCAGCCCTTAAGAAAGAGGTTTTAAACTGAATTAAAGTATACTTTTACACTGTATACGTGGCAGCTCAAGCGTTCTGTTTTCTAGACGCCATGTGGAACAGAGTAATATGAAATTAACTCAATAATGTGAATCAGTCCTGAGCGAAAGCTCTTCTCCTGCTGATCTGCATTAACCACAAATATGGCCGTGTTGCGCAACACACTTAGAGTCACTTTAAACACCGCTCACATCTGTATTAGCCGAAACAGATCGCTTATCTTCATCCTGAAGAACTGAAACAACAACCTGATGTGTCTGGAGGAGTTTACCCTGGTAAAACACCATCAGCTCCTGTGATTCTCAAACAGACACCAGTTATTGTGACAAGATGAATTTATTAAAGCTTATTGTGAAGTTCAAAGCAGCCGCATGTGGAGGAAATCTATTCAAACCCCAGCGAGACAAATATTTCCTCGAATTGTTCACACAGAAGATGTTGTTGTTGAAGACATTGTTTTTCTATGAAAGCGTGCTATTGTAGTATATAATTGAGAAAATAAAATGAGATACTATTACATTAGTATCTTGTTATCATTGGTAGTCTTTTGCAGCATCTCACATAAAACAGTGATATAAAAACACGGCACTCAAGTAAAAAAAAAGGTGTTTAACTTTTAGTTTTCTGAAAAATATGTATCTAGAAAAAAAAGTGTTCTGTGTGAATGGCCCCTTATAAAGCAGCATACTGTCATAAAATGCTGTCTATGTAGGCAGCTCACTAGGTTTTGGAACAGTTTTCATAGTTTAAAAAAAATCATGTAGATTACATACAGTACTTTATCATCTTACTAAAGTATAATCATTTACAAGTTAGATCAAGGAAGACATAAATGTTCATTCAGTCCATCCAATTAAAGACCTTAAAAAACACTGTAATCAATCAGACTGTGATGTTTATATCCTGCTGTGAAGTGACAGGGTTTCCCGTGAGATTCTGAAATAATCCAGTGCAGAATCAGCGGTTTAAATCTGTCTGGAAGGGGTTTGAAGAATTGTCTCCACTTCAAACTCAAAACACATGTGTTCCTGTAAGATCTTTAGAAGGACCTTGACGTTAGATCTTCGGGTCCCTCGTTTGGTTGATTACAGCTAAAGTGCCTCTCACCGTTGATTGGGTTTCAAAGTGTTTCCTGAGAGAGAGAGAGTGTGTTTGGATCTTCAGTGCCAGGCGTCCGGTCCGTGTTTCTCCTTCACCAGCGTGATCTGATCTATCACTTTTCCATACTGCAGACAGAGTCAGAGCTTTAGATGTCACACATATGAACTTTAAAGTCAGCATGAAATCATATTGCAGTATGATTTATCGGTGCACATCATTATTGTGTTAAATTCATGTTCCTCATAATCTTGAATCAGAATATCTTCTCCTCCCTCTTGCAACATCTCTTCTCTTCTCTGATAACGAGGGCGGGGCAACCTGTCACTCACATGAGATCCACCAATAGCAAACCACAACCATCCAATCAATTCCCCACACACAAAATCAAGCCCCGCCCTACATTTGTTCTTGTTTGCGAAGCAGTTTCACTCTGGTATATGGCACAATAGAGAAGGAAAGAGTGTTTCACACTGACTTTAAGTGAGTTGAAGGTGTTACCTGGTCGTCAGACACCTGCTCCAGGTACAGGTGTGTGGAGTTGATCAGACGCATGCGTGTGTAGCCGTAATCTGTGCTTCTGAACGCGCTCCAGTCTCGAGGTTTAGGGATGAAGCCGTCGTGTTTTTCTCGACATCCCTGATGAAACAAATTCACAGGCTGTGAAAATTGTGCAGCGAACAACACAATGCACCGGATACTGTATCCCACAATGCACTTGACCTCCTATTTGCAGTGTAACGAATGAGCTGGAACTGATTATTTTAATGCAAAATTCAATTTAAGGCAAGACACTACAGGCAAAACCAGTGTTTTTCATGCACTGGTCAGTTTTGAGAGAGATTTGGCTTTTCATAACTAGTGGAAAGAAAGCGAGTGTTCATTTTATTTGCTTCTGTGGATTTCAATCTCTTTAAAGGCGTCAGAAATCTCCACTTCAGCAGCTTTACACACATCAAACTTTACACTTTTATTCATATCTATATTCTGAAGGGTTCTTCACATATCATTTACCTGATTTATACAACATTTCAAACCTAAAAACATGGTGAAAATGTATTATTTATATCTGTTTACAGTATTTTCTGATATATGGAGTGATAAAAAGAGAAATCCAGAATCCCTAATGTCAGAACAACAATTATGAACCTGGCTTTATCCAATGTTCACATTTCTGTTCTGGAAATACATGCAAATTAGTGCATATTTAATTAGATAATGCCTCATTTGCATATTTAAACAACATTAAAAACACAATGTAATGCATGTAATCAATCAGCTGGGAAAGTACGGTGATATCTATTAGTTCAGTTTTTTCTCTATTCACATGTAGTTTCTTGCCTTAAAATGCAAAACAACCAAGATGGCACCTGGACATGGAACATGATGAGGTCATGTGACAAAAAATAAGTAATAAATGTTTATTGTTGCACAACATGTGCTGCGTCACACACTATCTTTATTAAACAGTATGCAGTGTTTCTGATGTTGTGTTTCACACTGATGATACTCACGGCTGAACCTGTGATTATGTGAACGGGCGCTTTAGGATTCACATACGGCTCTTCAGAGCTCCCGTTAAACACCTGCAAGACACAAAAACACACAGATCTGCAGTTACTGCGGTTTAAAGTGCCCCATTATGCTATCGTAAAGGTTCCTAATATAGTTTTGTCGTCTCCTACAACAGGTTTACATTCATCCAAGGTCAAAAACACTTTAGTTTTCTCATAATATCCACTGCAGCATCAGCTCTTTTCTCTCAGTGTCTGAAACAGTTCGTTCAAAGATTCGGTCTCTCTAAACCCCGCCTCTCTGAGAGCTGCTCTGCTATGATTGGTCGGAAACCAAACGCTCATTATCATATCTGAATCTCAGCTCTTGATTCACAGTGATTCGAACAGTAACAGTTTTACCGTATCAATCTCATCAAAGTGGATTTGCTTTGGCAGCAGAAAACAGCGTCTTCTCGATATGAACAACACGAACCAAACTCTTCCAGTCTCAGATACAACTACAGTGATTGAGGGCGGGGCAAAGAGATGCTGTTCACCGACAGCCAATGGGGTGACATTATGTAAATTAGTTACAAACCTACACAGGTTCAGCAGGAAGTGAGACTGAATTACTGACGACTCGTTTCAGTTCAGAATCACTTCTTTCTTTTAGGAGACAAAAACTCCATTTATCTTTGAAACTTTGTAGAGCTTTTACCTTCACAAACCGCTCTATTACACACTGTATGAACGGGAATATCCCAAAAGCAATAATAGAGATACAGATCAGTTCAGTGATGTCAACATGTGATTACCTTGTAATCGTACACAGGCCAGAGTCTCTCATAGGTGTGTTCATGAGCCCACAGCTCCAGATCCACTCCTGCAAACATAAACATAAATATCAAAACTCACACACAGATGCAGTTTAGGCTCGTCAGCGTAATCATTCAGCTCATCAGAATCATTAAAGGTTCATTATCAGACCAACATGTGCAGCTGAAACACTGTCCTGTCATATGGGTGAAAACTATTACATATCATTATACTTCCCAGTTTACTGAAATGTTGTTTAAATATGCAAATGAGGCAGTATCCAATTAAATATGTACTCATTTGAATACATTTCCAGAACAGAAATGTGAACATTGGATGAAGCCAGATTCATAATTCTTGTTTGATTTTGTTGACATATTAGAGATTCTGGATTTCTCTTTTTATCACTCCATAAATCAGAAAATACTGTCAATAGACAGAAAATAATACATTTTCACCATGTTTTTAGGAGTAAAATGTTGTATAAATCAGGCGAATTATATGAACAAACCTTCAGAATATAGATATGAATAAAAGTGTAAAGTTTGGTGTGTGTAAAGCTGCTGGAGATTTCTGACGCCTTTAAAGAGATTGAAATCTACAGATGCAAATGAAATGAACACTCGCTTTCTTTCCAGTAGTCTGAAAGAAGACACATTAAAGAAGCAAAACAGCTCAAAATCTCAAGGCCTCTCACCGTACTGATAGAATAAATCCTCCAGTCCAGGAGCAGCAGGTTTCGTGTCATTGCGTCCGATTCGGACCTGAAACGGGACAATAGATCGGTCAGACAGCATTAAACAGACATTAAACTGAGGCGGTTTCACTGATCCCAATTGTCTGATGCACAATTAACACAAAAACACTGACTAGATTAATTCATCTTCCTGTCATCAGTGTGAACAGGTTTAGATCAGAAAACAAAGTCACGTATACAAGATCACAGACTACTCCCTGATTTGACCGTATACAATATGATCTTCATCACATTAAATCAGGAAGATAATCAGAGTATTTCCAGACACTTAGTAGCGACAAGATATCCTTCAGAAAACCTCTTTAAAATGTTCTTATGCAAAGCTGCAAACGTTTCTGAAATGTGATTGTTTAGATCTTTATCATCTCAAAAAATATGTAGGATTTACTTTAAAACTGCTAGCAAATTTCACAAATAATTACAAAGAAAAGGTAAGTAACACACTGAATTAAACATGAATTTTTGAAGTAGAAAGACTGAAATTGTATTTTCTTGTATTTTTACAGTGTAGATCATTATGTGACAACAGCAAATCCTACTAAAGCAACCTTCTGCAGTCTTAAAGTGCCACTATTATGCTTTTTCATATATATTCCCTTTCATGCAGTGTGTAATAGAGCTGTTTGTGAATCAAAGATCAAAGATAAATGGAGTTTTTGTCTCCTAAAAGAAAGAAGTGATTCTGAACTGAAACAAGTCGTCAGTAATTCAGTCTCACTTCCTGCTGAAACTATGTAGGTTTGTAACTGATTAGCATAATGCCAGCCTATTGGCTGCTGGTGAACAGCGTCTCTTTGCCCCGCCCATGTCAAGAAGACGCTGTTTTCTGCTGCCAAAGCAAATCCACTTTGATGAGATTAATACGGTAAAACTGTTACTGTTCGTATCACTGTGAATCAAGAGCTGAGATTCAGATATGATAATGAGCATTTGGTTTCTGACCAATCAGAGCAGAGCAGCTCTCAGAGAGGCGGGGTTTAGAGAGACCGAGTCTTCTAACGAACCGTTTCAGACACTGAGAGAAAAGAGCTGATGCTGCAGTGGATATTATGAGAAAACTAAAGTGTTTTTTGATCTTAGATGAATGTGAACCTGTTGTAGGAGACCTGCAGAACAAAATTAGGAATCTACAATAGCATAATAGGGGCACTTTAATAAATCCGAGAGTAGAAATTAGGACAACCACCGCAGGACGGTCAGATGAGAAAGAACTGAAAGAGATTCTGTGGTGAAGCATGAACGTTATCAGCAGATTTGCTCTTGTCAGACACATACGTAGCTCTGAAATTGTGTGCAGTCGTCTTTGTCGTCGTTGGAGCAGTACATGGGTCTGTGTCCCATCGTGATGATCCACGGCCGCTGCGCTCGGTTCTCAGGACGGTTCGCCTCCTGAACCACACAAACACAACACTATTATAACACACACGGTAAAACAGAACACCACGTTTCATTTGTTGAAGTTAGTTAAACACACACATTGCTCAACTAATGGGATTTTATAGTAAAGTGTTGATTGTGAGAATAAAATCGATCTCAGCAGCATCTCTGTGTTTGTACCTCGAGATCCGTCCGCAGCCACTCGTACTGTCTGAAGATCAGATCAAGGCCGTATTCCAGATAGAAATAGACTTCAGTGGAAAAGGAGATGATATGAGCGGGACCGACGTTCCAGCTACACACACACACACACATTGATAAACAAGCTTCATTTTTTAGAAAGTGATTGTGCAAACGTTAAATGTTTCTTCAGACCGGCAGAGCTGGACTCGTTGTCCTCTCTGTGTTTAAAGCAAAACCTCATCTAAAATAAAATAAAATATAATATAATAAAAATAAATAGAGCACTCGTACCTGTACCACAGATTCTCTGTGTGTCCCGGCATGCTAAAACGATTCCGGTAGTGGGAGAAATTACTGGAAGAATAAACACAGACAGAAAATCACAGACTGAAAACCACAGCTGAAGACGCGAGCGCTGCTCATCATGAGAAACAAACACCAGTGAGGAACAGAAGAGCGCTCTCGTGTTTCATTCGGTCGTAAACATGAGTGACGGTCAGTCCTGGGTGAGATACGGGTGTGTGTTTAAACACAGACAAATTCAGGGTCAGTGAACGGAGAGAGTGGGGTCAAAGGTTAAGAGGTCAGGGGGGGTTCAGGATCATTTCCGTCGTGCTGATATGGATGTACTGAGACCACGCTGGAGTCATAAGGTCAGGGCTAGGAAAACAACAGGCCTCTGCAGATGTTTGCTGCATTACAAGGAAAAATTACAGCCTAAAACCCACTTCCACCCATAACTAATCACATCTATCAATGTTCCTGAGAGTTATTGAGTCAGTGCACAGGTTTGTGCTTCCCTCCAGTGGTCAGTCGTCAAACTGCACACGTGAGCAGCAGACCAGTTCACTAAAACCATGAAACAGTTTTTGAGCGAAGTCTCTTCTGCTCAGATGAGGTTTAGGTTAAGAGCAGGTTCAACACTCACAAAGCCCACTCATGGTTTCCTGGACAGGTCATATAAGGAGTGTAAGCAGCGATGGACTGGATCTGCTTCATGAACTCATCACCGATCCTGCCATTGTCCTGAGTGAACACACACACACACACACACACACACACCAGTCATCAGATAATCAACACAATACTGAACATCATCAACAACACTGAACCTGTAAGATTCTTTGAATTATGTGTCATTAAGAGACCTCGATCAGAGCAGCATCATGAGGCTGAAGGACAGACTTAACGTGTTTTCAGTGGCATCCGCTGTAAAAAGCTGTATAACGCTCCTAGAAATTTTCCACAGCTCATGTTGCCTGTAGTTTGTTTTGTCTACTGAAATTTCTTGGAAAGATATTTTTGGAGTTTTTCGTCATCAGAACAATCCAAAAACACATGAAATGACAGCGCAACCCGCTGAAGAGATGTGTCTCTCCCTCACAGACTCGCTTTCATTCCCGTTAAAATCAAAGACGGCGCTGCTGTCAATAACGTCTATTGTAATAATATTAGTCTTGTGCTTGGGCAACAATCAAGAGGTGAACAATAAAAGCCGATAAAATGGACACTTGCTGAAAAATGGACACTTTTTACCAATATGAAATATATTTTTAACTGAAAAAAAATGGACACTTTTTTTTTACCAAAATGAAATATGTTTAACTGATAAAATGGACACTTTTAACCGATAAAAAATATATAACTAACCGATAAAACTGACACTTTTTAACCAATAAAATGGACACTTTTTTTAACTTATAAAATTGAGGTCTATAGTAATAATATTAGTCTTGTGCTTGGGTAACAATCAAGAGGTGAAATTCAGAGGTGAACAATAAGTTAAATGGACAATTGCACAAAAATGGACAATTTGTAGCCATATAAAATGGACACTTTTTTACTGATATGAAATATATTTTTAACCAGTAAAATGTATACTTTTTAACCTAAAGTGGACACATTTTAACCGATAAAATGACGCTTTTAGCCGATAAAAGGGATACTTTTTGACCGATAAAATTACACTTTTTAGCCGATAAAATTGACACTTTTTAACCGATAATATATTTTTAACTGAAAAAATGTACATTTTTTTTACTGATATGAAATTTATTTTTAACTATTAAAATGGACACTTTTCAACCAATAAAATGGAATCTTTTTAACCGATAAAAATGACACTTTTAGCCGATAAAATGGATACTTTTTGACCGATAAAATTACACTTTTTAAACAATAAAATTACACTTTTTAGCCGATAAAATTACACTTTTTAACCGATAAAATTACACTTTTTAGCCGATGAATGACACTTTTTAACCGATAAAATTACACTTTTTAGCCGATAAAATGGACATCATTTAACAACAAAATAAACACACTTAATGTGATATACACAGGTGGTCTTGGATAAAAGTGTCTGCTAAATGCATGATGTAAATGTAATGTAAATGAAACTGATCCATCATTGAGTTGATCTGGGAAGCCTCAGTCATGACAGAACTCAAACCAGATCCATCTATTTTCCAGACAGCCAGCGAGACACTTACATAACCATAATTGAACTCAAATCCAGTGATTTTGGGAATATTGTGGTTGGGCCATTATGAGTTGTTGGGTTTCTGTTGCTCTAATGAGTTTCCAGACGCTCTCTGTGCTTCTGCTGAAGGTTTGAACACACTGAACCAGCAGAAATGGTTGTTTTTGTAGGTTTTGTCTCTGATTACGATGTTATAGGAAACACTATATTGGAAACCTGTATGACTTTCTTTCTTCTGAGCAACATAAAAGACAATTTGAGAAATGCCTCAGTGTTTTTTTCATACAATAAAATGTCAATGGGGTCCCATTTTGCTTCAAAATATCTTCTTTTACAGGTCTGAATGACATGAATGTAGATGAAAACAGAACGATCATGTTTGTCTGAGCTGTGCCTTTAACTGTCAGTGTCAAAGAGAGAACGGAAACTATCATGGAAAATAAATTAGGACATTTTTGGTGCAAAAAATGATATAAAACGGCTTTAAAAAAAAATCATGCAGACTTTATTTATGTGATCAGAATTTTGATGATCATCGTGGCACTGGATGCATGTGAACAAACGTCACGTTAACAGCCCTGGATGTGTGTGTGTGTGTGTGTTTCTTACCTCATACAGGTCATACGCAAAGTCCCCTGTGAAAACAATCACATGCTGTAATGCACTTTCACCACATGCACAAGCAAAACAAAACAAACCCAAAGCATCCAAACTGTCATTCTAATCTGCTCATGCTCAGTTCATCAAGTCTGAACGGATGTTTGGAGTCTCACCGACGTGCAGAATGACGTCGTACGTCCCCATCTGCGTCTCCTTCTGCAGTCGACTCAGAGACTGAGGGTTTTCATTGCCCATGTCACCGAACAGAGCGAACCTGGGGCTGAAACTCACGCTTTCATTCAGAGACGTGAAATAGAAGATGTCGCTCCAGCCGGCGTCACTGCCGCAGTGATACACTGAAACACACACATCGCCTTCAACACTGGGCTTCTCAAAGTCATAAAACATATATTTTATTTAAAAACAAATAAAAAATAGATTACGATAAAGATTAGATTAAAAAATTATAAAAATTTGATTGAAATAAGTAAATAAATGAGCAAATATTGATCATATTTTAGGGCTCTGTGGAAAAGTTTAGAGAAAAAATGTGTAAAAATGAAAAAAATATATATATATATATTTTCCTTAAAAATAAATAAAATAAAATTACAATAAATAAATAAATAAATAAATCAAGAATTAGGTTTAAAAAAGGATAAATAAAAATTTGATTAAAATAAGTAAATCAGTGAATAAATAATGCATTAATAATACAGTGCTGTATTGAGTAGAAAAAATTTAATAACTCACTTATAATTATTACCCAATATTTTCCAAATGATATCTAGACATATCAATAATATAGTTTTTTCACAATATTAAATTGTAAGATGGGGGTCCTTTGCATGAGGATGATCATATTTTAGGGCTCCGTGGAAATGTTTAGAGAAAAACAGTGTAAAAATGTAAAAAAAAATATAAGAAAAAATATATTTTACTTAAAAAAATTAAAATGAGAGTACAATAAATAAAATATAAATAAATAATGCATCTAAAATACAGTGCTGTTATGAGTAGAAAAAGTTTAATAATTCACTTAATAGAAATATTTTGCAAATAATATTTAGACAAATTTATAATATTATTAATTTTTCACAATATATTTTGGGGTCCCTCATGCGAAGATGATCATATTTTGGGGGTCCACTGAAATGTTTAGAGAAAAACAGCGTACAAATTTAAAATTAAAAGTACATTTTATTTAAAAATAAATAAAAATTAGATTACAATAAAATAATAAAAAATTGATTAATATAAATAATATAGTGCTATAATGAGTAGAAAAATATTTAAATTATATTTAAAATACTCAATATTTTGCAAATATATTATATATTCGTATGGATCCTCACACGAGACTGATGGTCATATTTTGGGCGTCTGCGGCATGTAAAAGACTGAAGGTGGTTGATGAACACGTATGAAGGTTACCGTATGAAACGGCGGGCGTCAGCTGGCTCAGCGTGACCCGGTGGATGTACACGGTTCTGAACTCCGGCCCTTCGTTAAGAAAGATGCTGGAGTTTCCTTTTGCCGTGTGACTGAAGAGCTTCCCGCCCCACACTCCGTACTCCACAACGCTCTCGGTTTTATTGACGGTGGTCCATGTGACCACCATAGAGTTCGAGACACCTGAGGACAGACGCATCATCATTGTCACATGACGTGACATCACTACTACACTCATCCTCTCTGACAGACAGCTGTCAATCATAAAGACTGAACTCTCACCTGGATATGAGATGTGCACCTGCTCAGGTTGAGTTCCTACGGGCGGCACGGCAGCGATCGAACCGCAGAGACACAGAAGCAGCAGAAGAGCCATCATTCATCTGATCAGACAGAGTCACATGAGGGTCACATGATCAGAGAACAGAGCTGAAGGTGTTGACAGAAGCAGGAAATGTTCCCATGATGTTTTTTTACAGGTTATGTAAATGTTACGACAAAAACATTCTTAAAATAATGTTTATGGAACGTTCTTACAGCATATTTGATATAATGTTGAGAGGAAACTGGGTCACAACTTCCTTAATGTCTGAATAATTTTGTAAGTTATTAATTGCTCAAAACCTTTTCTTTACCTGATTTGCAGCACATCAGTTTGGATGGAGGTTAATCCACCTGTGACAAAAATGAGTTTATTCTCCATGACGTCATTCATAAATAGAAATAACACGCGACAGTAGTGGTCAAACACTAAAATATCCCAAATAAACATCTAAACAACCACTTAATACAGTATAAATTAACCTTAAATTAATAAAAACCACAAACAAAAAACAAAATAATGCAAATAAACTTAAATATGTATCTAAACAAACGCTAGAAATCATATGAATAACCCCGAAATTAATAAACACCCAAACAAACAGTGAAATAATCCTAATAATCTTAAATATGTATCTAAACAACCACTTAATACAGTATAAATAAACCCCAAATTAATAAACATTCAAACAAAAATCTCAGCTAAATAAATGAGCAGTTTTTAACCGACACAAACATTGAAAGATTACAGTTAAACTAACAAAATCGCAGCTGATTTCACAAACCTGTTAGTGTACTGTTTTGGTTTCCTCAAACTGCCTCAGTTCAGCTGATCACATGATCAGTGTTTGTCCCGTCAGATCACGTGACGCTCTTTCCCTCATGTGTGCAAGTGGCGACGTGCGCGCTCACGTCTTTGTTTCGGTTTTGCCTTTTAATAAAAGGACAACAACAAAAGCTTTAATAACATTATCTGTTGTGTCGATACTTTCAGTTTATATCGTATTCGATCTCTTCTGTTTTTATTTTTATTTTCTCGCTGTTATTTGATACTGTCTGCATATTGTTTGAAGTATTCATAGCTCACAGCAGCGTATTTTCTCGCGCTATCATGGCTGTTGACTGTGATGATTGACAGCTGTCTGTCAGTGAGATCCGCGCGCGTAACAGTGACTCCTGGCGGCTGATCGCAGCATTGCAGCCTGTGTTTCAGATTAAAAAAAAAAAAATACATTCACTACAGAAATTACATATTTTATTAAGTCGATTAATTAATAAAATTAACCGATAAAATTCCCCCCCGCAGGGAACGTTCAATAATGAGCTTATATTACCCGTTCAGAAACGAGCATCAAGACTTTTTGAGACGCAACACTTTCGAAACACATTTCCCTGGTGAACTAATGCTATAATCTCTGAAATAAAATAGTTGTTGTGAATAAAGTCGGCACGCGTTCTGTGACGTCATCACGCAGCGCAGCGCCTGTCAAACTTTGACAGCAGACAGTAATGCAAACCGTCACGTAGTGATTTATTTTTATCCGAAAGCGACAACAGCAGCAGCTTTAACGAGCTACCGACGAAGCGGAAAACGTGAACCGATCCGATGAAGACGCGTGTGCGCGCGTGCGTTACGCTGCTGCTGCTGTTCGTGCTGCACGCGAGTTTCTCTCACGAGGACATAAAACTACTCGAAGACTACGAGACGTCAGAAGATCTGGATGTGAGGGTTCAGGTGTCGGGTCGAGCGGTGGTCCCGGGTGTCAGAGCTCAGGACTGGATCTGCTCTGCTCGGGTTCTGCTGGACGGAGACAAACACGTGGGATTCATCAGGTGCGTGAACGACATCAAAACAAATGTCATGCCTGAGACACGTGAGCGAGCGCGGATGACGGTGCATGTTATATGCAAATACCTCGCTACATGAATATGGTAATGATTCAGTACTATCCCAGCTAAGAGTTTTTGGTTCCCAGAAACTTTCTATTGGTTAGCCGGGAATTTTTCTTAACGTAAATCGAACGTTCCATTTAGTTTGCATAACGTTCCCCTCATATTCCCAGAATGTGCTTATGTGGTTCCCACAAAAAGGGAACCTTAGGGAAACATTCTGTGTTTGCAGACATCATCCCAACTAACAGAGAACGTTGTCAGAACGTTCTGGCAAGGTTCTTTCAAAGTTATGAACAAACGTTCTTAGAATAGAACGTTCGTTCAAAATTATCTGGTATTTAATAATGTTCTCAAAACGTTAGTACAAAAACATTGTTTATAGAAATGATTTTTCTGAAACGTTTTAGTTGGATGTTTGCCTAACGATTTTTAGAATGTTACTACATGTTTCGGAACGTTCAGAGAACATTCAAATGTAACGTTCCCACAATGTTTGCGGAATAAAATTGAATGTTTTCTTAATGATTGCATAAGCTGTTCAAAGAAGATTCATAAATAATGTTTTTATAACTGAATGGGAACGTTATCAAAACGTTCTTAGAGCATATGTTTGTTGGCCGGGATCACTGTACATTAGTATCCTGCTGTTTCTGCAGAGATGATGGAGGTTTCACAGTCAGCGATGTTCCATCAGGATCGTATGTTCTGGAAATCTCCTCTCCAACCTACAGATTCCAGCCTGTCCGAGTCGACATCACCACTACAGGGAAAATGAGGTGCGTGGATGTGAACTTTCTGCATCGGATGCTCTTTAAAGCCTATTAGTAACCTATTAGATTAGATATTTTAGGTAATGTACTCTGACTACTTTTAGATTACTTTTAGATACTTTTGATTTGACAGTTATATTTATGAATATGGAATACTTTGAGTGTCTATATGCGGGAGGTTTTAGGGAGAATCAACGAATTACGAATAAGGCAACATCTTACGATTTGTTAAGATTAGTTAACATGAACTAACAATGAACACTTCTTAGGGTACGTTTACACAACAACGATTTACTAAAATCGAAAAAGTTTTTCCTTTGCTTTTTTTTTTGTGCGTACAAAACGCATAAAAAGCTTTCAGTTTTTAGTTAAAAACGACTACGTTATGTTATTAAAATCGAAGATGTATGTTAATATGATTTAATGTACTTCAGCATGCATGAACTAACATTGAACAAAACTTCTAAGGGATCATTTACACGACAGCGATGTACTAAAAATGGAAACGTTTTTCCTTTGTGTTTTTTACGTACAGATGACAACGTTGTCAAAACGATCCCCGTTCACACGGAATCCAAATCGAAAATGACTAAAATCGCTGTATTCTGATGTCAGGCCAGTAGATGGCGATGTCACTTTGTAAAGAAACACTACGCGCCTATATACTGAACACGACATATGCATGATGTCACTGTTTTCACAATTGAGCGTTTTTGTAGTTTACACGGAGAGGGTAATGTATTGTTTAAAAAAAAAAACGTCCTTGTCATGTCAACGAAAAGCCCAAACGCTTAAAATTTTTTAGATTTTTAGTTGAAAACGCTGTCTTGTAAACGGACCCTAAAGCATTTATTAATCTTAATGTTAATTTCAACATTTACTAATACATTATTAAAATCAAAGTTGTATGTTAATATTATTTAATGTACTTCAGCTTACATGAACTAACAATGAAGAAAAACTTCTAAGGAATCATTTACACGATAACGATGTACTAAAAACGTAAAAGTTTTCCTTTGCGTTTTTCGCGTACAGATGACAACGTTGTCAAAACGATCCCCGTTCGCACGAATCCACGAAAACGACTAAAATCGCTGTATTCTGCTGTCAGGCCAGTAGATGGCGATGTCACTTTGTAAAGTAACACTACACGCCTATATACTGAACACGACATATGAGCGTTTTTACAAATTCACGTTTTTGTAGTTTACACAGAGACGATAACGTATCATTTTCAAAAAAAAAAAAAAAAAACGCTGTCATCATGTAAACGGCCCCAGTTCTGTGTCGCTCATGCAGGGCTCGTGTGGTCAACTACATCAAGACATCGGAGGTGATCCGACTGCCGTACCCTCTTCAGATGAGATGCGTCGGTCTACATTCATATTTCATCCAGCGGGAAACCTGGGCATGGTCCGATTTCCTCATGAACCCGATGGTGGGTCACTGCCATATCAGTCCGGTCCTGTAACTGCAACACATCGGTTTGACGTTTCTACTTTACTCTTGTGCGCTCCCTCAGGTTCTTATGATGGTTCTTCCTCTTCTGATCATTGTTCTCCTTCCTAAAGTCATCAACCCCAGTGATCCGGCGATGAGGCGGGTATGAACTCATTATCTCATAATCAAACATGAATGCTGTGCTCTGATTGATCATGTTGTTTCGTTTGAAGGAGATGGAGCAGTCCATGAACATGCTGAACTCCAACCAGGAGCTTCCTGACGTCTCGGAGCTCGTGACCAAGTTCTTCTCACCGCCTAAAAGTCAAGGGAGGTCAGGGGGCGGAGCCAGGGTCCCTCGAGGCGGGGCTCAGAGTGTAAGGGGCGGGGCTCCGAGGCGGAGAGGAAAGACTAATATGGCCGTGTCATATACAGAATAAAACGGCTAAGAGAGTTAAAAAGCTTTTATTACTCATTACTGAACTCTACAGGTTCATCTGCTGTGTTTGATAAAGACTTCAGCAGGTCAGAACACAATATTTCTGTCTGTCAGATCATCTGTTTATATGTAAATGACACTTTATCATTACACTGCTGCTCATTAAACTCCACTGAAGCTGCTTCACCTGCATTAATGACACTTCACTGTAATGCTCCATCAGTTAATGATAGTAAACACATGAACTAAAGGAGCAGTACATTTGTTACAGTATTGATCAATCCTTTATTAGTTCATACAAATACAACTCCTCATTATTAGTTCATGTCCGTCGAATAATATTAACAGAGACAGCAGTAACACTTTCATTTGTCAGCATTATTTAACTACAATAGTAACATGAACTTTGTTAATGTTAATCTGAACTTTTACTGACACATTTTTAAGATCAAAAGTTGTATCTGTGAACTAATATGAACATTTTAATTAACTAACATTAAAGATACTGATATATTGTGGAAGGATTTATTGCTCATTGTTAGTTTATGCATTAACTAACGTTAACAAATGAGTTTATTGTGAAGTGTTATTTATCAAATCAATTTATTTACTGAAGTAGTTATTATTATAAACTATCATACAAGTTCAAAGAAAAACTAATAAAGGTTCAAATTAATAAATGAAAGTCTTTCTTGTTTCTTTGTTTTCTTTCTTTACATATTGTGTTGTGTAGTTTAATGATGGTCCCTGGTGTGTGTGTGTGTGTCTGTGAGTGAGTGTGTGTGTGTGAGAGAGAGAGAGTGTGTGTGAGAGAGAGAGTGTGTGTGTGTGTGTGTGTGTGTGTGTGTGTATGAGAGAGAGTGTGTGTTTTTGAGTGTGTGTGAGAGAGTGTTTTTGAGAGAGTGTGTGTGTGTGAGAGAGAGAGCGAGTGTTTTTTTGAGAGAGTGTGTGTTTGTGTGTGTGTGTGAGGTGCGAGTGTGTTTTTGAGAGTGTGTGTGTGTGAGAGAGAGCGAGTGTGTTTTTGAGTGTGTGTGTGTGTGTGAGAGAGAGTGTGTGTGTGTGTGTGTGAGAGAGTTTTTTTTTTGAGTGTGTGTGTGTGAGAGAGTGTACTTTTGAGAGTGTGTGTGTGTGTGAGAGAGAGAGCGAGTGTGTTTTTGAGTGTGTGTGTGAGAGAGAGAGAGAGTGTACTTTTGAGAGTGTGTGTGTGTGAGAGAGAGAGCGAGTGTGTTTTTGAGTGTGTGTGTGTGTGTGTGTGAGAGAGAGAGAGCGAGTGTGTTTTTGAGTGTGTGTGTGAGGGAGAGCGTGTGTGTGTGTGTGTGTGTGTGGAGAGAGAGAGAGAGTGTGTGTGTGTGTGTGAGAGTGTTTTTTTTTGAGTGTGTGTGTGTGTGTGTGAGAGAGCGAGTGTGTTTTTGAGTGTGTGTGAGAGAGTGTGTCTAAGAAAATGTGTGTGTGAGAGAGAGAGTGTGTGTGTGTGAGAGCGAGTGTGTTTTTGAGTGTGTGTGTGTGTGTGTGAGAGCGAGTGTGTTTTTGAGAGTGTGTGTGTGAGAGAGTGTGTCTAAGAAAGTGTGTGTGTGAGAGAGAGAGTGTGTGTGTGTGAGAGAGTGTGTTTTTGAGAGTGTGTGTGTGAGAGTGTGTTTTTGAGAGTGTGTTTTTGAGAGTGTGTGTGCGAGAGAGAGTGTCTAAGAAAGTGTGTGTGTGTGTGTGAGAGAGTGTGTTTTTAAGAGTGTGTGAGAGAGAGAGTGTGTCTAAGGAAGTGTGTGTGTGTAAGAGAGAGAGAGAGAGAGAGAGTGTGTGTGAGAAAGTGTGTGTGTCAAATGAATCCAGTGTGACATTTATGGACAGAGACTGAATCTATATTTAGCAGATGTGTGTGTTTGTGTGTGTAATTCTCCTAGGAGAGCCACACACACACACACACACACACACAGGTCTGAAGTGACCGTCACAGAGGAATAAAGTTCATCTCAACACTGATGTTGTTCAGCGCTGCGTGTGACGAATGACGATCTGCTGTGAATCTGACCAACATCTACAGCTATCAAACTCTTTAATTCTGTCAATATTTTCCATTATATATTTTCTAAATATCTCATTATTGCTCACAATGACTCTCATTAGATGCTTGTTGCTGTAATACAGTTCTGACATATTATTTTTTTGCCCAAAATCCAGCATAAATATACATTTACACATTTTAGTAATACAATTTGATTTGTATACTATTATAGTATTTATTAATATTTTCAATTCACTATTATTTTCATATTTTCAGTTTTCAGTTTTAGTTTAAGTTTTGTGTTCTTTCTTTTTTAAAAATATTTATATTTAGCTTTAATTTATTTTATTATTATTATTATGAGCATGTTTATTCTGTGTGTTTCTTGGTGTTTGTGGATTACTCCTGTGATGAATCTCTGCTGATCTCTGTCCGGAGGTCTGGGTTCGGCTGGTAATCGGGTCATGAATCAGTCACTGGTGTTGCGACACGGAGTCAAAGGCTGAAATGAATCAGATAAAACAAGTGAAACTCTCAACAGTAAAGAGTCCAGATAAAGCGTTAACCCTTCCGGTGCCGGGGCTGAAGTCCAGCTGATAGTGAGACGCTTCTCTCTCTCACACTCAGCGGTCAGACCTGACGTGAACATCGTTTCTCTGCCGGTCCGGACTGATTCTCGTGATTCAGGATGCTGATGTTGTGTGTTTGTCTCGTGCTGCTGGCGTGTGTTCGGACTGAAGCGTCTCCTGCTGGAAACATCCATCTGCTGGCGCCAGAGGAGCACAAACTCATCCTGAACCTCGGACAGAAAGGTCAGATCGCAGTTTCATCTGTGCTTAAAATCAACACAGACTTCATTCACCGTCCTGACAAAACCAGCTGACAAAAATATGCTCTAAGAGCGTTATGATTACGCTCCCAAAACATTATTTCTGTAATGTTCTCTGAACATTCAAAACATCCAGTTTTGTAAATATTTTAAAAATGTTTTCACAGAAACTTGCTCCGGGTCTGAAATGACTTTCCTCTCAGCTGACGTCAGCTCGCTCTCTTTGTAATCATGTTAATGTGAACTAATAGTCAAATATGTGTTCAGTTCTGCTCCTTTATAAAGTCAGTCATTAAATAAGATCAAACGCTTCTTTATTGAGGCTCTCGTTTCTACGATTTAGAAATACTAGTTTGTTTGAGTGGATTCAGGGCAGTGTTCTTAACTTTACTCCACTAACCCATTCTGACATTTGACTCATCAGAGCAGAGGTCAAAGGTCAAGCAGGACTCATATAATTAGTCCTGATAAAGACTAATTACATCAGGTTAACAAACACTAGATAATGGCTTCTGATTCATGAAAGAGACTGATGAAAGATCTTCACAACACTGTTATTCTAGTATTATTGTCCATTATAGTATTCATATTTTCATTCGCGTTTAGTAATTTACGTTTTAGTAATTTTATGTGCTTTTTTGTGTGCATTTTTATAAATATTTCTATTTAGCTTTAATTTATTGTTATACATTTTATGTTTATTTTTTAATTTTAGTTTTAGAAATTTTAAGTACTTTAACTTAAAAATATTTATTACAGTTAGGCTAGTTGCCAAGGCAACATTTCTTTTTATTTTTCATTTTTTACATTTCTATGTAGCTTTCATTTATTTTTATATGTATTTTTAATATATTTAATTTTTTCTAGTTTTTGAAATTTTAGCACTTCAACTTAAACATATTTATTACAGTTAGTTTCCAAGGCAAGATTTCTTATTTTTCATTTTTTTATATATACTATTACTATTTAGCTTTTTAAAATATATTTTTAATATATCTTAATATTTCTTATATATATATATATATATATATATATATATATATATATAATTTTTATATTCTTTTATATCTTATTATATTTTATTTTAGAAATGTTAGTACTTCAACTTAAACATATTTATTACAGTTAGTTGCCAAGGCAACATTTTTTATTTATTTATTTCTTCTTCTTTTTATATATATTTCTATTTGGCTTTAATTTATTTTTATATATATTTTTTATATATTTTATTATTTTTTATTTTAGTTTTAGAAATGTTAGTACTTAAACAAATTTATTATTATTATTATATTATTTTTAATATTTCTATTTGGCTTTAATTTATTTTGTATATATTTTTCAATTTTTTATATTATTTATAGAAATGTTAATACTTCAACTTAAATTTATTTATTTTAGTTATTTGCCAAGACAATTTTTTTATTTATTTATTTATTTTTTTTAATTAAATTTAGCTTTATTTTTATATATTTTTCATTCTTTTTTTTAACTTTACTTCACAAATTGTAGTACTTCAACTTAAACATTTATTTCAGTTAGTTGCCAAGGCAAGTTTTGATTTAATAGTTATATTTTATTTCAGCTTTATTTCCAAAAATGCTATATTTAATGCTTTCAGCTTTAGTTAACAGTGACAGCAGTTCTTCAGAACACCGTCACTGATGAATGAAGAGAGATCTGACTGTGACTCTTGTTGTGTCTCAGAGATTCCCCGGGACTGTTATGAGCTGTGGCAGAGCGCCGGCGGTCAGGCGCGGGACGGCCTGTACCTGATCCGGCCCGGAGCTTCACCCATCGCCGTCTACTGCGCCATGCACGAGGGCGGATGGACGGTCATCCAACACATCACGGTCAATGGCAGCGTGGACTTCGACCGCGGCTGGGACGAGTACAAGCGAGGGTTCGGATCCCTCACCGGAAACCACTGGCTGGGCAACGAGCACCTGCACCAGCTCACCGCCGGACCCGTGCGCTACAAGCTCGCCATCAAGCTGGTGGACAAAGACGCGGTGACCAAGATGGGCGAGTACGACCCGGTGCTGGTGGAGGACGAGGACGCCCAGTACCGCCTGCGTCTGGGTCTGTTCCAGGGCACGGCGGCGGACGCCCTCACGCTGGACACCGAGAACTACCTTCACGACAACCAGCGCTTCACCACCAAAGACCGCGACAACGACAACTACTTCCAGAACTGCGCAAAGCTGGAGTTCCAGGGCGTGGCGGGCGGCGGCTGGTGGTACGACGCCTGCGCCGGCGCAAACCTCAACCGCAGGAACGTCATCTACTGGCAGAAAGACTGCAACAAAGAACACTTGTGCAAATATGCCTGGATGATGGTGAGACCTTCAGATCAAGTCAAAGTCATCCGGAGCGGAGACTGTGCCAGAGACGAACTCTGACCTTGATTTCCAATACAGTCATCAAAACATCCTTTAACATATACTGAGGCTACTTGAGAAGCCAAATCTTGCTTTCAGAGAAATCTAACACAATTTGGTGATGTTTCTGCTTAAATCTAAAAAGAATAAGAAAAAAGATGTCAATAAGGAAAGAAAAATAATCTGCAAAGGAAGATTATTTTTCTGACCCCACTGGCAAACATATTTTTTCTTGTTTCAAGGCCCTTTCAAACCGAGGACGATGACTATAAAGATAACGATAAAGATATAAATAAAACAAATCGTTCTAAATATAAAAGAATAGCACTGTCCACACCACAGCTATAACGATAACGATATAGAGGAACAATATAATTGGGATCACTTTCAGAATGATTTTTTCCAGCCGTGGAACGAATCCATTCTAATTTAAGGGCTCGCGCATTTAAAATGGCGGACGACCTTGCGGAGAATTTAGTCGCAGAGGTCCAGAAAAATCCACCGTTTGACAAGTCAAGGTCAAACCCCCTTTTCAAGGATACTTTAACCAGCAGATGTCCTCAGCATGCTATGTTTCTTGTGAATCTAGTGTATCGATCTAATCTTACAGTGAATTTAGCTGACGTAGTCAATATAGTGGAATAAAAACATCAAACTTCAAAGGAAGCAAGACAATGTTGTCGAAACTAGCGCTGGATACCTGAGGTCATTTTATATTACACTGTTTGCTAGCCTGGCATAATGATCTCATCGTTAACACCTCTCACCATTTATTCCGAGGGTATGACAGATTGTTTTCCATATATCCATTTTGTTTAAAGCCGTGTAAATGCAACAAGAACAGCAAAAACATGTTCAATGACGTTTGACCGTTATTGTTCGTTGGTGTGGACGCTGTCTTTATAGTTACTGTTCTTCGTGTGAACGGGCCTTTAAGAACAAACTTCACAAAATTCTGTTAGATTTCTCTGGAATTAAAATGTAAATTCTTGGTATTTTTATATTTGCTTCTAAAGTGAATAGGCCTACATCTTTTTTTAAGGATGGTTAGATAAAACAAGACAAAAAATCTGGATAAGATGTGATTTTTTTGCAGTGTAGGGATGAATTATTAACCCATTAAACACATGACGATCAATTATCTATTTCTTTTTTATTCAATAAACATTTAAATGTCAGATTTATTTGTACTGAAGAGTGCAAAAGGTCTCATAAAACTGATCACACACACGATTACAGGGAATTAACAGACCAAAGACGCACTGAAAATTACAGTATTTCTGTCTTGTTTTCCAGTACAAATATCGAAACATTCTTAAATCAAGATACTTTTACTGGAGAAATGACCTGAAAAATGTGTCAAATTAATTGAGTTTATGATTAAAACAAGATCAAATATCTGCCAATGGGGTCAGAAAAACACACTTAATTCAAAGGGAAAACAACATTATTTTTCTGACTCCATTTGCAGATATTTGTTCTTGTTTTACAAGCTTAAACTCACCATTTTTTCAATTAACAATACTTCATATCTTCAGTCATTTTGCTTCTCCAGTAAAAGTATCTTGATTTAGGAATGTTTAGATATTTGTGCTGGAAAACAAGACAGAAACACTAAAGTTTTGTGCAGTGCGGTTTCAATCCTTCAAGCAATAAAGCCGACGAAAATTGAAAGTTCTGACATGTTTTGTTCACCTTCATTGAGTTGTTTACGGCACATTAAAAAGAATCTTCCAAGCACCTACAGATAAAAATCACACACTGTCATTAAACAGTTTGTTTCCTGAAACGCAGACAGCACGACAGCATCATCAACATGACAGCAAGAAACATCCAGATCCGTTCGAATGAAATCACTGCATCTTCAGCTCCTGCAGAGGAGAAATGAAGCGTTTAAGAGTTTCCTTGTCATTTTAAAACTCCTCTGCACTCTTATAATGGCACAGTAAGGCATCTGAAGTGGGTACAATCGACATCGAGCCTTTGAAATGTACAACATTAGCCCTTATTAACACTGTCACGGTAACAAACATGAATAAAATCATCACTGAGCAAAAAGATGATGGTGTGTTTGTTCTGAGAAACTCATCAACACCGACGTTCATCTTATCCTTACGACTGGATCTACATCATCCCTCATATTTGACATCAGTGGGAGGTTTAGTGTTGTGAAAGTGTCTGAACATCACACACAACTGCTTGAAAGATTTCACACACATGAACCCAAGAGTTAAAGGAAAAGTTCACAGTAAAATGACGGAAATACTATTAAAGGGGGAATTCAACGCTGGCAAGATGGGCTTTTAATAAAACTTGTCAGTAGAAACGAGTTGCCTTTTCCCAAAAACTTCAACACCCATAATGCATTTTTGATTTTTGGGAGTGCATAAATGCAGACTATCTGTAATTTTTACAAAATTCCTGGAGCTGTCAGAAATATGCCGGATGATGCGTTTTTAACGGGATGTACGGGTTTTAGGGATGTACCGGTATCAGCCGGTAAATGTTCATTTTTAATGTTATCGTTATCGGCCCAATAAGAAAATTTGGCCGATATATCGAAGCCGATAAATAATGGATTATTTCCTTCAGCTGAGACACTTTTTTGAATTGCTTGAAATCTGACTGAAATCACTTCAAAAAGGAAAACACAGTTAAGTGCAACATACAGCGCACGTCTGTCATATAAGATACATAATATTATAATGAGAACATTATAATTGTGTGCTTGGGACTTGGCTCTTAATGGTGAGACTTTTGTTTTTGCCTCTTAAAAATTATATAAATTTATTCTGATTTAGATTTATTGGCCAATATATCGGTTATTGGCTTTCAAATATAATATCGGCTCGTCCCTAGTTTTAATTCATCCTTTTTCCATGGGCTTTTGCTGGCAAATACACTGAGAGATCTGGGATCAGGTAACATGGAGAAAGATCATTTACAACACATCGTTCATTTACATATTGTAACGACACTATAACGACACAAAGCTGGTTGAAAATCTGCAAACTTTTCCTTTAACTCAATCATTCCCTTCTCAAACATGGTAAAGATTTACAGGAGGCTCATATGGGCTGGTTTTATGGTACATTTAGGACTCCTTTTTGAAACAGTTCATTTTTGAGGTGAACTAAAATATATCGGTCAAAAGTTTGGAATAATTAAGATATTTTAATGTTTCTGAAAGAAGTCTCTTCTGCTCTCCAAGGCTGCATTTATTTGATCAAAAATACAGTAAAAAATTGTGAAATATTATTAGTTTAAAATAGCTGTTTTCAATTTGCCCCTATTTGGGTGTGAGCAAAAACATGCCGTTTTTATATGTGTCCCTTTAAATGCAAATGAGCTGCTGCTCCCGGCCCCTTTCCAGAAGAGGGCGGAGCTTTAACAGCTCAACAACAACAAAGCTGGAGAATCTCACGCAGACAAAATGAGGATTGTCAGTAACGGTGTTCAGCCTTACATTGTTCAAACCGGAGTCGACACTGATGGAGAGACTCAGGAAGAAGTTACAACTTTTAGACGTTTCTGAATGGTTAGTGGATAAATTTATGTAGTTGCTGTGGAGTTGATTCAACTCATCCACTAGCATGTGCCGTCATGTTAATCTTTTGTGTTGAATTGACCCTCGTTTGTGAAGCAGTCCGGCGTAAAATGATGGCATGATAACAACACTCTACTACAACAACTCTTCCTCTTCTCTAAAGCAGCCCAACATGGCCCCGCCCCCTTTGTTGTGTGTTCTTGGGGGCGGGGTTTATGTAAATTTTAGGGTTAGTGATGTCACCGACCTGGGAAGAAGCTCGTTATAGTCCCTACCAGCCGTTTAAAAAGTGATTTCTGTAAAAGAAAATATCTCTCTTTACATTGAACTTTGAGCGTCGTAACTTTGCAGATGTTGTTTATGATCAAACAGCAACATTACACACTAACTAAAGTTAAAAAAGTCAAATCATAATTAATCACCCCTTTAACTATAAATTCACATAGAAAACAGCTATTTTATATTGTAATAATATTTCACAACTTTTACTGTATTTTTGAACAAATAAATGCAGCTTTGGTGAGCAGAAGAGAAACTTTTCTGTTGACAGTAAATCTGGGAATGGTGCCATTTCTGTCCTGCTGTGATTGGAAATGTAAAGTTGAACGGGTCTCTCAGGCGAGTCTGCCGCCCGCCGCAGGGTTTTGTCCGCACCAGTACAGCTTCTCCTCAACCCGCTTCTTCCTCCACTGGCAGAGCAGCAACATGCGGAAGGTTTTCTGGAAGGTTTTGTTGCAGAGCGCATAACACATGGGGTTGACGGTGCTGTTGACGTAACACAGCCAGTATCCCAGATGCCAGAGCGAGAGCGGGACACAGTCGGAGCAGAAGGTGGAGACCAGCACCATGATGTTGTAGGGCGTCCAGGTGAGGATGAACGCCAGCAGGATGGCGCTCAGAGTCTGGGCCGCCTTCTTCTCTTTGATCAGGACCATCCTCTTCCTCTTGGTGATCTGGCTTTTCAGTGTGCCATCTATGGGTTTGGAAGAAGATGACGAAGAAGGTACGTTCACAGACTCGGCAGACGAGAAGGATGAGGGTTTTGCGTCTCCGTTGGCGTTCTTTAGTGGACCGGACGCCGGTTTGAACTTGTACGAGACGCACTTCTTGCTTCTTGTCGGACTTGTTTTGAAGTAGCTCTGGTCCTCGTTGTCGGCCTTGCATCTGGAAGACGTCGGGAAGACGCCGGGAGAAGCCGAGCGCTCCTCGTCCTCTGAGGAGGCGTAGCTGTTGAAGTCAGCAGGTTTGGGAGGACTTCGCTCTCTTTCGCTTGTATGCTTGCAGCCGAAACACGAGCGGACGGTTTGAGGTTCGCCGCTGGAGTTTGACGAAGAGTTGACGCCTTGGAGTTCGGCGAGGTCTTTGGTGCGTCTCTCGGTTTCTTTGTATATCCGGCAGTAGAGGATGGTCATGACGGACACAGGGATATAGAAAGCCGCTATCGCTGTCCCGAAAGTAATCACAGGCTCGGAGAAGAACTGGATCTGACACTGTAGTTCGGGAACCGTCCGCTTGCCGACAAAATACTGCCAGCACAGAATTGGCGGAGCCCAGAGGACGAAGGACACGAGCCAGGCCAAACCGATCATGACGGCCGCTCGCTTCGGCGTCCGTTTGGCTCGATACGTCAGCGGACGGGTAATGGAGAAGTATCGGTCGAAACTAATGACCAGAAGGTTCATAACAGAGGCGTTACTGGCCACATAATCCAGCGCCAACCACAGATCACACGCCAGACTGCCGAGAGACCAGTAGCCCATCAGAATGTACGAGGTGTAGAGGTTCATGGAGAAGACGCCGATGATGAGGTCGGCGAAGGCCAGGCTCAGCAGGTAGTAGTTGTTGACCGTCTTCAGCTGGCTGTTCACCTTGAAGGACAACATCACCAGAACGTTCCCGATGATCGTAATGAGGCTCACGACGGCCGATACGCTGGCGATGGCGACCACTTCCCACAGGCTGTGTGTGAGCGGGGTGGACGTCTGAGACGTTGGCGCTGACGGTGATGTTCTCGCCGGCCATGATCGATTCTCCGTTCACACGCTCTTCAGCACGGCCATCTCCTGCGGAAACACAGGAACAGATGGAATAAACACTTAAAAGCTCTTTTATTAGCTCTGGATGTTTAATACAGGGCTATTATTGTTAACTACAACTATTGAAAACATTGAAATAAAGCTGAAATAAAATAAAATATTAGATGAAAAACATAAACTAAATGAATATTAGAAATGTTGATTGGGAATAAACTGAAATAAATTTAAATTAAAGCACTAAAATGTCTAACTGTAAATAAAATAAATAAATAAAAACATACAAATAATAACAAAAATACTAAAATCTTAGAAACTATCATGTATATTTTAGATAATTGTCAGAAACAGTATCTGAATGATATCAAGAGATTGTGTTTGTTAGAAACCGTCATGTACATTTAAATTTTCTAAACTGCTTAAATCAGTTGAAATGCTTTTAAAGAAGTTTATTTGTAGTATTCGTCTGTGAAAGTTCATTAATTTCGTTCATCAGAGAATATCATCATAATCATCCAATAAAATACAATAAAATATATAAGATTAAACGTCAAGAGCTAATATACTTATTAATGTCATTTAAAGTCATTATATCATCCCATTAGAATCACATATTTGAAATAAGCACATCTAAAGTCCATTTGGAAATGAATGCCTGACATGGTTCATTGTCCACTGATGTCTGTGTGAAGAGACTGAAGCGCCTCTAGAGGGCGGAAGAGAGTCACATCAATACCTCCTCGCTGGTGTAAATCATCTACTAAAATCTCACAGAGATCTGAAGACACATGAGCAGTATAAAGTGCCATTTAAAGTGACTCAAAAATCCTCTCTAAAACATCAACTGTACATGTACAGCAGGAGCAGAAACGCTCAGATAACTAGATTTAAAGCAGAAGGTCATCTGAAGTTCTTCTCTCAGTCGCCGCACACGTGGACAGGCTGATGGACGGCACACGTCTGATGTCTCCGTGGCTTTTTGTTTCCAGGGAAACAGTGGAGTGATTTCTTTTGAATGATAAAGCCAACATCATCTGAGGCCGAGTGAAACGCTGAAGACAAACCAAACAAACACTTGAGGACAAGCGCGGCATGTGCCTTCTGGATGTGTTTAACGTGACACACACACATTCTCAAACACGTGAGAAAAGAGCCCATTATGTGTGAATGCATGACAAGATCAAAATCCACAAGAATAATAATCATTTGCTTTTAATCATTTGGTTATGTGAACGATAAGAGAACATTTCATTTGATCATTCTTCAAACATTAAGGGAATGTTACTTTTGAATGTTCTGAAACAAGTAGTAACATTTAAAAAATGAAACACTCAACTAAAACGTTTCAGAAAAAACGGTTACAGATAACATTGAGGGAATGTTCTATTAACGTTACTGGAAGAACGTTTGTTCATAACCAGGGAGGGTAGCTGAAGCTGAAGCTAAAAATTTAAAATAACTTTTACTAACAACAGTAACGTACAAAAAACAAATTTTTATAGGGAAAATGTAAATATTCTACTCTTATTAAACGTACCATTGTTCTTCTGTAGTATCACACTGAACTGACCGACAGCTTCAGTGATTATAAAATGAGCGCTCTTTACTCGCTTTCTGTGTAATTCAGACACAATTTGAAGAAAAGTTTTTGTTTTTCATGAGACTTTGTGACTTCCTACTTTTTTCCATATATTAGGGAGTGGAAAAGTGCTCCCCTGCTGTGGAGAAAAAAGTGTTTGTTACGAAGTGTTAGTTTTCCTACATCTTTAAACTTTAAGGGCCCTATTTTAACCATCTAAGCGCATGGTCTAAAGCTCATAGCGCAAGTGTACTTAGAGTGTGTCCGAATCCACTTTTGATAGTTTAACAACGGGAAAAGTGGTCGGCGTTCCAGGCACATGGTCCAAAAGGGTTGTCCCTATTCTCTCAATGAGTATGAGTATTTGGGCGTGAGTGCAATAAACCAGTCAGAGTCTCATCTCCCATTCATTTTAAAAGCCAGTTGCGCTCGCGCCATGATGGATTCGCTATTTTCATGGCGGAATTTGCAAGTGAAAAAACTGAACGCTTCTCTAGTGAGGAAACAGATCTGCTCGTGCGCGTCAGCAGACCATCTACAGGACAAGCCGGATTCCACCAAAGCATTTTTATCTTTATGCACACAATAATAATCTTTTACATTGTAATCCTTTTATTTTTAATATTTGGCATGTTTGTGTGCTTCTGTGTGTGTAATAAGCAGAGTGTACGTGTGTTGTGCACCCACCTATGGGCCCATATTACTAATGCGCCTTTAAATGACAAAATAATACTGCACCATTGACTTTAGAGCAGGTTTCAGTTGGTCAAAGGCACAGTCGTTTTCAGTTCCTCAAAATAGCAACATGCCAAACAATACGCCTGAACACACCTCGTTTTCAGACCAGCACGTCCATGGGTGAACAGATGGCCGTGAGTGCATTTGATATTTAAACAGGTGATTAAGTGATTAATAAAAAAAGAAATTATGTTCTTTTTGGTCCAAAAAAAACAATAATTATTTTCCTTTTTTCTCACATTGTTAGCTCTTGTTGATGAGGAGGAGTAGTTTAGTTTAGTTAGTGGACGCTCAGGTTCAGTAGATGATCTGTTTGGTTTGGGAGGAAGTTTTCAGTTCTGACATGTAGTTTTTTTCCAGATAAACTGATCATCATTTGACCCTTAATTAAATTGGATATTGGATTACAACATTTTTTTTTTTTGCAATTCTTAATGTAATCAATATCTATTAGTTAACGCTTCTATCTTATTCACCTGTGGTATGATCATCAGAAACGAGAGTTTAATGCTAAAAGAGTTTCATGCTGTAAAACGTGAGCTCTTCAGAATGAAGAGAATGTCAGTGTTTGTGAGCGACAGCAAGATCAGACCATCCGTCAATATACAGTCATCATTTATTCATCTGCTTCCTCAGAAATCTGCCCACCACATGCCGCCTTCACACCAGAACAACATCTAGAGGATTTTTCACATGCACACAAATATATCGGCATACCAGATCTTTCTGCATTCATCACTTAGATTCAAAGCAGCTCCAACAAGACTCAGGTTTGCGTGTCTGAAAGGCTGCAGGATCTTTTCTTCATAAGTCTGTTTGAATCAGCTGGTGTTTTGGGGGTTTAAGTGGATGTAAAAGTTTTGTCAGTTTTGAAGTTCAGACACGTGTAGAGAATCGCATTGACTATCAACATCATCCATGGTCTGGTTTTCCTGCTGCTTTCAGGACTGAGAAATACAGTGATTCAGTGTGTATTTCCAGCAGTGAAGTCAATAACATAATGACAGATTCAGTGCAGTGAAGAGTCATCGGCCGTGTGAGCGCCGAGCTATTATGCTGTTGAAATCACTTGCTGTTAAACTACTCATAAGAGCTTTATGAAGCTCAGAGACAGTGACGGCACTGCAAAAAGTCATTTTCTTCCTCAGTGTTTCTGTCTGGTTTTCCAGTACAAATATAAACATTCTTAAATCAAGACATCCCTTAAATCAGCTATCCCTTTAATAATATCGCTTTAAGACATGGTGAGAAGCACAGAAATCTCTGTTATAAACCATATTAGATCAAACAACGCTGACGTGGAAACCAGGAGAAACATTGTGCCATGAATGAACAAGTTATAGAAGGCTTTTCAATCAACAAATCACCAACATTCACTATCGATTTAATGGAGTAACTCTAACTGTAACCATGGTATTGTGGCAGAAATAGTCGAATGTTATTTTTTAAAGGGTTTGTACAACCTTTTGAGAGTGAAATATAAGGGCTTCACACTTTTTCCAGCACTTCAAAGCTCTAAATATCATCCAGTTTTAATGGTATTTTTAATGTGATGATTTGTGAAACTCAGGGTCCTATCATACACCCAGCGCAATGCGACGTCAGGCGTGACACACGTGTTTTTTGCTAGTTTCAGCCTGATGCAGTTATCATTTTCACATCCTGCGCCACGTTGTTTAATACTATGGAAGCTTGTTTCCACCACAGAATAAAAAAAATTATTAAAAAAAGGTAAGTGCGACTTTATATCTCACAATTCTGACTTTTTCTCTGAATTGAGTTTATATTAATTCCGAGTTTATATCCCGTAATTATGACTTTTTTTCCCCGAATTGCGAGTTTATATTAATTCAGAGTTTATATTTCATCATTTTGACTTTTTTCTCTGAATTGCAAGTTTATATTAATTCTTGAGTTTATATCCTGCAATTCTGACTTTTTCTCTGAATTGCGAGTTTATATTAATTCTGAGTTTATAACCTACAATTCCGAGTTTACATCTCGCAATTGTGACTTTTTTCTCTGAATTGCGAGTTTATATTAATTCCAATTTTTATATCCTGCAATTCTGACATTTTTTCATGAATTGCAAGTTTATATTAATCCCGAGTTTATATCCCGTAATTATGACTTTTTTCCCCTGAATTGTGAGTTTATATTAATTCCGAGTTTATATTTCATAATTTTGACTTTTTTTTCTGATTTGCGAGTTTATATTAATTCTGAGTTTATAACCTGCAATTCCGAGTTTACATCTCACAATTGTGACTTTTTTCTCTGAATTGCGAGTTTATATTAATTCCAATTTTTTTATATCCCGCAATTCTGACTTTTTCTCTGAATTGAATTTATATTATTTAGAGTTTATATCCCGCAATTCTGACTTTTTTCTCTGAATTGCGAGTTTATATTAATTCCGAGTTTATATTAATTCCGAGTTTATATCCCGCAATTCTGACTTTTTCTCTGAATTGAGTTTATATTAATTCCGAGTTTATATCCCGTAATTATGACTTTTTTTCCCCTGAATTGCGAATTTATATTAATTCCGATTTTATATTTCATCATTTTGACTTTTTCTCTGAATTGCGAGTTTATATTAATTCTGAGTTTATAACCTACAATTCCGAGTTTACATCTCGCAATTGTGACTTTTTTCTCTGAATTGCGAGTTTATATTAATTCCAATTTTTATATCCCGCAATTCTGACATTTTTTCATGAATTGCAAGTTTATATTAATTCCGAGTTTATATCCCGTAATTATGACTTTTTTTCCCCTGAATTGCGAGTTTATATTAATTTTGAGTTTATAACCTGCAATTCCGAGTTTACATCTCACAATTGTGACTTTTTTCTCTGAATTGCGAGTTTATATTAATTCCAATTTTTATATCCCGCAATTCTGACTTGTTCTCTGAATTGAATTTATATTAATTTAGAGTTTATATCCCGCAATTCTGACTTTTTCTCTGAATTGCGAGTTTATATTAATTCCGAGTTTATATTAATTCCGAGTTTATATCCCGCAATTCTGACTTTTTCTCTGAATTGAGTTTATATTAATTCCGAGTTTATATCCCGTAATTATGACTTTTTTTCCCCTGAATTGCGAATTTATATTAATTCCGATTTTATATTTCATCATTTTGACTTTTTCTCTGAATTGCGAGTTTATATTAATTCCGATTCTGACTTTTTTTTCCCTGAATTGCGAGTTTATATTAATTCTGAGTTTATAACCTGCAATTCCGAGTTTACATCTCGCAATTGTGACTTTTTTCTCTGAATTGCGAGTTTATATTAATTCCAATTTTTATATCCCGCAATTCTGACATTTTTTCATGAATTGCAAGTTTATATTAATTCCGAGTTTATATCCCGCAATTATGACTTTTTTTCCCCTGAATTGCGAGTTTATATTAATTCCGAGTTTATATTTCATAATTTCGACTTTTTTCTCTGATTTGCGAGTTTATATTAATTTTGAGTTTATAACCTGCAATTCCGAGTTTACATCTCACAATTGTGACTTTTTTCTCTGAATTGCAAGTTTATATTAATTCCAATTTTTATATCCCGCAATTCTGACTTGTTCTCTGAATTGAATTTATATTAATTTAGAGTTTATATCCCGCAATTCTGACTTTTTCTCTGAATTGAGTTTATATTAATTCCGAGTTTATATCTCATAATTCTGACTTTTTTCTCTGAAGAAAAAGAATCAGAATTGATATAAAAATTGCAGTTACTTAAATTTTTTTATCTTTATGGCGGAAACAATCTTCCATATAAACGCTGCTGTGAATGAAGACTGGCGGACTCTGGTAATGAAAGCACAGCGTTAGAGTCGGATCTGCTAATGACCTCTGAGACTCTCCGTCCTCACAGTGCTCTCCTGTCTGTGCTAGTCTCACGTCACATTCCAGTGAGCCTCAGCTGTGTGTGTGTGTGTGTGTGTGTGTGTGTGTGTGTGTGTGTGTGTGTGTGTGTGTGTGTGTGTGTGTGTGTGGTGATCTGACCCGTGTCTAATGTCCCTGCAGTACTGCTGCGACTGACAAACTTCCTCCAGCAGTGAGTTCGTGTTCAGTCTCAGGTGAAGCTGCAGACGCATCAAACCGCAGAAGATCCTGCAACTCATTTATCATTCAGTTTATGTGCAACACACTGGAAAAAATGAAATCCTCAGTATTTTCTCTTGTTTTCCAGTACAAATATCTAAACATCAGTCTTGTTTTTAAGGAATTGATCAAAAAGTTTTTCTGACCCAATTGGCAGCATTTGTTCTTGTTTTAAGCAAAAACTCACTACATTTTGATACATTTTTGACTTATATCTTCAGTCATTTTGCTTCTCCAGTAAATGCATCTTGATTTAAGATTTTTAGATATTTGTGCTGAAAAACAAGACAGAAACGCTGAGGAAGAACATCAGAGTCTGCAGTGAGTCTTTATCTCTCCTGTAAATCCATCACAGCACAATCGCTCAGATTTGTGAATATATCAATTTGTAAATATCCATATCAGAAACCTCCAGTGTGATCTGATCTGATCTCAGCATCTCTCACAATGTGTTTCTCACATGATCATCAACTTTTCCATTAATGTTCTCAAAATGAGATTCATAAATTGTTTTTCAGTGAACTCAGTCGTGACGTCACACAAAACATCAGCGATTCAACAAACACAAACTCTGAGCTTCAAGGGTTTTGCTCTGTGACCCTGTAAATGTGCGTAAACGGCCTGATTATTCAGGAACATAATTCATCAGCATGCTTTAAAGGTCACATGACTCAAATCATACATTATTATCATTTA